>NW_015386697.1:403045-510704 GCF_001527695.2 Protobothrops mucrosquamatus
TAATAAAATTAAAGGACCAGCTATGGCTGAGAGAAGGGTAGTTAGCCAGGGAGAAAAATCAAACATTCCTTGATACCAAGTATAATGCTGGGAGCGTTCCCTTTCCCTGTCTTTTAATCGTTTGTTTAATTCTGCCATGGAGTCAAGCACAATGCCTGAGCTATCAGTGTAAAAGCAACATTCTTCTTTCAAAGCTACAATGACATATTATTGTAAATACTAAAACAAGTGAAAATGGTATGGAGCATGTGTTTTACAAACTCCACTTTGGCTTTTTGTATCTGTATTTCAGGAATAAGAGTTTTCTTGGGTCTTCTACCATGGAGGCCACTTTCAGTTGGATGATGCATCAGCAATGGATGGTGCAAGTTGATGTTGTTGTATCTTGATCTTGGGGTAGCCAGTTTTCTTGGTTGTTGGCTTAGTTCCATGAACCTTGAGATTCTTGATAAAGTTAATAATTGTAGTTACAGGAACATGAAGCTCTTTGGAGGTGGTATTGTAGTCTTAACATTGCCTTACTTGGCTATTACTTTCTTCCTTTCTTATACAACTCTCTGCTTTTCTTTCTGTTGTCAATGTTTATTGTACTGCAATGAACATAAAACACCGGAGTGAATACTACAACTCCTGTTATATAACACTTAATTATTTACAGGTTTTAAGCCATGGGGGAGCTTGCCTGCCTTCCTGTCTATCTAGCCTATTTCTAAACCCCCCATCTCCCTCAGAGAGCATCCTTTGTACTCAATGTGCCTGTGTAATGAAACCCTCATTTGGTTAGGAAAACTCACCCCTTCATTTGTTCTAAGAATTTATCACCTCTCAAATTCCAGCACTACACCGTATTAGGCTTATGCTGAAAAGCAAACCTTTGTAAATAAGAGACAAGACTGTAGAAAACACGATGTTATTACAGGGCAGTGCCTGTGAGGAATCTTCCAGGTAAAAATCCCAAGAAATTGAATTTAGCCCTCCAATACGTGCCTCCTTAAATTTAAAGGTAAACAATTTACTCAAGACTAAATAGACAAATGGCAGATAAGCAAAAGAATGTAGATGAAATAGTCTCTGAAGATATGGTTGCATGAACAGATTTTATTTTCCAAGGAAGCATGTAAAAGAAAGTTTTTTAAAAAAATTGGAGCTCACAGAGCCAAGCAAGATTTTGTCAGCCAGTCCAAAGATCAGGATTCAGATTTTTTACAATAGGAGACAGCAGCACACAAGACATAGGAGATCAAATAGTTGGTTTCCAACAAAGAAACATGGGTCAGAGTTGCTATTTAAATAAGGCTGCAGCTACTGTTTTCATTGCTCTGGTCTGCTCTCCTCTCTTCTTATTAATTTCAGGGCCTTGGAAGCCACACTTCATCATTGGCTTGCATAGCTGTTCTGATGTGGCCTATATTCAGTCAACTTGGATGATCCCTGGCTTGGTGTCTCCTGAAGTTGGCATTCTATTGATTCAGCCAAAGCAGCTTTTTCAAATTTGCTTTGTTGGTCAGGATCCTAATATAGGTGATCTTGATGAATTGTGTTGAATTGGAAGAAAGGTGCCACAAGTGTGCGAGACAGCAATAAGTCTTCAAAAGGAAATTGCTGTGGCCTCTCTGGAAATCATCGAAGTTTCTCTAAATAATTTTGTTGAAATTGCTTATGCACACTGATGAGAGAAAGTGATATGGACATTTCAGTAACTTCTCTGTTTACCTACTCTTCCACAGACAGTTTGTGTTTCCTTACTATTATGTATTGGGATCTTTGAGGCATTGACGAGGCGAAGGTGAAAATAACATTTATTGGTTAACACAGAAGCAGCTCTAACAGCCGCTTGACTTCTATTTATACGGACCGCCGATAGGCGGCGGCCAATGGAATTAAAGCAGTTATTCCCACCCAAAACACAAACTGCAGACAGGCAGTCTGGAGTTTAAACGGACACAGCAGTTACTTATTTATAACTGATTCCAAGTAATTTACATCAATACATAACACATAACCAAATAAAATATAAATGCTTGCTGAAATTTGCACAGGGTTCTTCCCAGCATTATGGGAAGATCTGCCTTTGCTCAGATCTGAATAAATGTGTGACTTAAACGGAGTTAGAAGTCTGTCTCTTTGTCCATGCTGGGCCTGATCTAAGGAATGTGCATAACAGTTTGAGACTATGACACTAATAGTAATCAAGAAAGTAGATTCATAAAAGTCTAGTAATTGGGATTATTACGAGGACAAAGAAACTAGATCATAGAATCTTGGATGTGTGTATACTTTATCCTCTTATTTTCTCAACAATTACATTAAGTCCCTATGGATGTTGTAGATCCTCTTTCTAACTTCCTCTCAATTTAAGGGGGAGCTGGGTTCCTATTTTTGAAATATGTCAATTTATTCCTATTCTGCAATGTCCATTTTTAGTTAATTCCACTACAGTAGGACAATATTATATCTAGTTGTGGTCTCTGCATTTTTGGATGGGGGTTGACAAACTAGAGCATACAAAGGTTGGAAGAAAAATAATAAAAACTTGTAAGGAATAATTGGAAGCATAGGATAAATTTAGACAATAGAAAAGAAGACTGCAGAGAAACATGATGGTTGTGTTCACGTATTTGAAAACTCATTAGAAAAATGGGACGGAATTGTTCAGTCGTTCCAGAACATTTGGCAAGAAAGAACATATTTACATCAGAAAGGAACAGCTTTTTACTGGATTCAAGAAAATTTTTCTAACAGTAAAAGCTTCTTGAACAGCTTGCCTCAAGTAGTACTAGGAAGTAGTGTCTGTTGTTATCGGATGAGGATCTGGGGCTACCTACTTCTTGCAAATGATGCCAACTGCATCTTGACTTTGTCTATTGAAGCTTCTGTAAATTGAATTATGTGGTCTGCGGCATGGATTGGGTTGTTTTTTTCGGTCTTGTTGTACACTACCCAGAGTCACTTGCTTGTGAGATGGGCAGCTATATAAAATATATAAATATATAAATAAAAATGGTTATGCATCCATTAGATTGCTATTGTAACCTTGTGTCAGAAGTAAGTCTTCATCCTGGTTCATCCAAGCCGGGAATATTATCATTATTATTATTATTAAATAAGCAACATGGCGACTGCTTTGGGAAGATGGTTACAGTTTATTGCAGAAGCAGAAAGATGGTTCTTCAGGAAAGGGCAGAGGAGAGAAGAAGAAGAGGCTGAGCACATGGCCAGTAGCTTTTTATACCCTCTCTAGCTTTTTGTTTGGAAGTCTTCCTGTTCCTGTGGCATGAACTTTGAGGCTATTTCCTGTGTCACGTATTCTGACCTGAGCCCAAGTGTGCCTCTCTGGTATTACTTGATGGTAATGGTTAGTCCTATTATGTCCCAAAAGTCATCTCCTGCTTCCCTGGTGATGGGGCTAATGACTCTTAAGAGTTTCTTTGTCTTGAGCTCCCTGGCTCCAACCTTCCTGATGGTCTTACGTCTGCATTTGTATAGGGCTGGTTCCTGCTTGGGGCAAAGAGATGATGCCAGGTTTGGTTTCTGCTTTTCAAAAAATGCTTTTAAAAATCCTTTTGGTAAAACATATATTTTCCTGCCTTTTTAATATTTCCTTCTCTGGGGTAACTTCCCTCACTTGCTTTAAAATGCTTTTAGTAGTGCATCTCAATTTCTGGATATGTGTAACACTGAGAAGTTAGGGTTATATACTAAATAATTACAAGTAGTCCTCATTTTACGTTCAAAATTGGGACCAGTGATTGGTTTTTAAACAAAATGGTCGCCAAGTGAAAACTCATGTGACTGCAACTGTGTTTATAATTTTATTTAAGCAAGACACAATCCTAAATAATTGGGTGAACCCAAATGGTGGGGAATTTTCTGGAATTGGACACATGAGAAAATTGGATAAAAGGGCAAAAGCTATATAGGTGATCCTCAACTTATGATCATTTTTTTAAATGATTTTTGAACTGTTCTGAATAAAGGGACTTAACAACCTGTCCCAGACATTACAGCCATTGTATCACACCCCCCCCCCCAATAATGTTCATGTGTTCAAAATTTGGGTGCATGGCAGCTCACCTGCACTTATGACTGCAGGTGTATTCACCTATCTGTCCTAACCTATCATCTCCCAATTCTGCCCTTTTGGCCCCTCCTTGCTCTGCATTCCACCATCCCAGCTGACTTTTATCATCATCTTGCTCCCACTGCTGATGCGGTGTGCCTGACCTGGCTGCTGGGCAAGGCTGGGAACTGGGCTTCACATACCAATAAATCCCAAAGCAATCCCTCAAATTGTGTTCCACTCCTAGTGACTGCATGCAGAAAAATAGTTTTGCTGTTGTCTTCTTCTAAAATGCTGGTGTGACTTTCAAGCCTAGCTTACATCCATCCTTGGAATTCCTTGTGGTCTTTTAAGCTAGACTGCTTAGTTTCCAAGCCCAGATAATATATTCATTCTTAATTAAGATTAATATAATAAACTCTGGAATTTTTTTTCTATGTAGCTCTGAGCAAATACAGGGAAACATGCATCAAGTTTTAGGAACCATAATTCTTGTATTTTCTTTTTTTCAGAAAACATTGTCATGTGACATTAACAACACTGAAAAGTCAACAACATTCACTAAAACCCATTCTTAGAAAACGTAAGTATTAGATTAATATCCAAATATAATGACAGTTAGTCTCTATGGCTCATATGAGCTATATGACTATGAGTGGAGCTGTGGCCTAGAAGTGAAGATACTTGGAAGATTGACAGTTCAATCCTAGGCAACAACAGATGTTTATCAGGATGCAAAGAGAAAATATCTGCTGCAAACTCTGCATAGGCATCAGGAAGGGCATGCTGTGAGTAAATGCGCAGCTCCATTCTGTCGCCCCAACTCCCTCCGAATAAAGGGATTAAAGGGTCGTAAAAAGGAAAAAATGTCTCTACAGCTTATAGTAGCATTCCCCAACCTTTACAGGTTGGCGGCTGGGTGCAGAGGGGAAGGGGATGCTTTTGCATGAGGGACAGGCCTGAGTGTGCCTGCCGCTTGTACAGTGAGGCTGTGAGCACCAGTGTCTGATGCGAGTGCGAGTGGGGATGCAAGTGCCAGTGCCCGCTGCTTGCGTGAATGAATCACTCTCTTGGCATCTCTTACCCACTTCATTACCCTCTGAAAGCCAGAGGACTCACAATGATCCACACTCAGAGAGAGGATCCTGCAATCTAATCTGAGCTGTCATAACCTTTCATTCCAGCATGATTATAGCAGGTTATTCTCTGTCTCTTCATCTCCGTCTCTCTGTCTCTGTCTCTCATTACAATGTTCTCTGTTTTTCTAAATATTTTTATTAAGGATTATAAATGAAAAGAGTAAAAGCTGGTGCAAACTATAAAAACTACAAATAGAAAAATAGAAAAGAAAAAAATTGCGGTAAAAAAAAAAGGACAGGAGAAAGAGGGGGGGGGAAAACCCTTTCTCCTTCATCCCAACAGGTAAAAATAATTTTAGTAGCTTATCTCTCTCTCTCTCTCTCTCTCTCTCCCTCTCTCTCTCTCTCTCTCTCTCTCTCTCTCTCTCTCTCTCTCTCTCTCTCTCTCTCTCGCACTCAATCGACGACTGCTTGGGTGGCTCTGCTTCGTCCAAGTTGAAGAAAGCGGAGGCACAGCAGAAAACAGCTTTCTTCAACTTGGATGGAGCAGAGCCACCCAAGCCGCTAGCAGTCGATTGAGTGCAGAGGACGAGGGGGGGGGGGAAGAGAGAGAGAGAGACAGAGATAACCTACTAAAATTGTTTTCACCTGTTGGGATGAAGGAGAAAGGTTTTTCCCCCTCTTTCTCCAGCATAAAAATTTGTTTTCTTTTTAGCAGTTCATTGATTTCATAAATGCAATACACTATAGTTTTTTTATACATAGCATAAAGGTAAAAAAGGATATATGCAGTGTTGTCTTCATTTTAGATGTCAAAAGGGTTTTGTAGCTCCCAGTGTTTTCTTTTCTGTGAGAAACGGGTCCAAGTGGCTCTTTGAGTGTTTAAGGTTGCCGACCCCTGGTATATACTAAAAATGAATATGCTGTTTGGGTAGGCTATATAAACGTTTTAAAAAACAAGCAAACAAATAGGATAACACAGCTTGTTATACAACAATTAGGATACAAATAATTTTAAAAAAAGAGAAGAAAAGGGGAAAAACTCCAACTTTTTAGCTTCCCCTTTCTGTGCATCTGTTAACCAAGCTTTAAATGACTATAATTACCATTCTATGTGATGTATATATGGGAACTATTCTTGCTTAAATTTGATTAAACTTCTGTTGTGAATATATACTGCTAATTTTACCAAAATCAGAACATTGTTGTGGAATGTGAAACTATTGAGATGTGTTAACTTCCCTATATTAGTGCTAGCATTTATAAATTCTTAAAATACTTTGTCGTGGAAAAACCCAATGGAAAAGACAAGACAGCAACACAAAACAATAATTCTTACTTTAAGATCCAGAGGTTTATTTTTCTAATGATTTGGAACATAGTATAATAACATAACATCACTTACATTAACAACCCATTGCAATGAGGACCATATGGCATAGTAGATTCCAAAGGGACAGTTATAGGCCAATGGCCCCGAGCCAGACTTAAACCAACATTTTTATACTTTTCTGCTACCGACCACCCACTCATAATTCTTACTTTGTAAGACAGTTCCCCTCTGAAACTTCTATACATCAGCTACTTTCACTTCATCTTTTCCCACGGGTAAAATACTTATGTTCCAAATATATATATAGAACTATCTATTTTGCAATTTATATTGCACAAAGCTCAGCAGATTACAGATAGTACACCTTTATTGAGAAACAACATAAAGTTCAAGTTAAAGCTTCAAATCACTTCTGTGGGGGCCTATTTCAGGTTTGTTCTAGTCTTATTATATGAGAAGGGGGTTATATTTTCATCTCCCACAACTTTAATGTGGGATATAGGATGATAACAGAAATGTTCATTTAATTTATATGGGGCTGGGAAGAAATAGCTTGTAAAATAGTATTTTGATATGGAGCTGTTTAGTTTCATTTGATGGATATAAATAAAAGTGTATGATTTCTTTTTTCTCCTCTTAGATTCCTAAAAATTAAAAGAACTTTCAGCACAATGGACTGGAATATAGGGACAATCAATAATTTGCAAACACATGGATCGTACCTGATGCCCCAAGTTACTTCTGCTGCTTCTGTTACTTCCCAAACAAACGCCATAATGCAGAACTTTTGTAATTCTGGAAACAACCAAACTTCAAATGTTCCATCAAGTGTGAAGCATATCTTGACAAATAAACGACAATTTCAACATAACAGGGCTTCTAAAACCTTAAGGACAGTATTTCCTAAAGTAATAGTGTCTAAAACAGGTTTTGGACCAAACAATAATTTTTATAATTTGTCTCCATCTTCACTTTCCACCATGACAGTCCAAATGGCAGCTGATGTTCAGAATCCAAATTTATCAAGGAACATGCATGTTTCTTCCTCTATAGCATTACAGGGAAGTACAGTTAATTCCGTGCAAAATACGCATCCAAAGACAAATGCATATATGACCATGGGCAGTTTCAGTAATCAGCCAGTGCAAAATTGCTCAAATTCTATGGGAGCCTCAGTTTATCAGCAAACTCCCTTAAATGCTTCATCTCCAAAAGGGTCCCCAATACTGATGCCCTACTATTATATGAATGGACCTGCTACTTCCCAAGCAAATGCTACAGTGTCCCTTAACTCTGCATCAAATTATTATTTACCTCCTCAGCAAAATGTCCAGTGTCCTGATTACTCAGCAAAGAAATGCCCAAATCCAGCTATTCCGGTAGCGATTCAATCACAACCTTATGCTTCTGATCAAATAAACCCTCCGCCATATCCAATATATTCTCATTATGATTACAGAAATGCAGTCCAAGCTGCTAATATAAACTCTTCACTATCGGACGTGATGGTTCCCATACAAGCGAACAATGGACAATTTGTTCTGCAACAACCAACTGCAAATTTATCTAATGAAAAAGTTGAAAGTTATCATATTTCTCTGCCTGATCAGAATAGCAATTTATATTCTGTTCGGCCTGATCAGAAATCTCAATCTCCATCATCCTGTACAAAAACAAATGTGGTAAGCCCCACTGCCTATGATGTAAGTGGACTAAAAACAGCAATACAGCTTTCTAATGAATCAATAAAGTCATTTGTTGAAGTTGAAGGTAATCTTTCTAACAATGTACCAACAACTACAACAGTTAAGATTGCTGAACCTTTGCAACAAACAAATCAAACTTTGCAACTAGAAAAGAACATAAGGAATGAGAATTTATCTAAGAATAAATTTAAAAGAACTAGAGACAATTTATCACTAGACGTTCAAGCCTTGTATGAAATGAGAAATGCATTATTAAAACTTAAAGACAATTTTAGTTTAAAACAAAAAATATATCTATCTTCTCTACAGAGTGGGCAGACCTCTAATATGTCTATAAATAATCAAAATCCTGATAATTTATTTCCTCATAATACCAACCCGTCAATAGAATGTACTGTCCAGCAGGTTCGTTCAGAAAAAGTCACTCCTAATCAGTTTTCATCTAATTCACACAATTCTTCAGTCATACCACAGAAAACAAAGTTTCATTTATTGCCAATTCTGTGGAATATGCTGAAAGGTACTGGTGATGAAAATATGTTATTTAATGCTGAGGTTGAAGGTGGAGATAAATACCAAAATAAGCATTTCACTGTTCAAGAGAATTCATGTACTGATTCTAAGGGTGATGCATTTGGAAATGTTACCACTGATGGAACTACTAACTTAAGCTATAAAGTCACTCCTGTTGCTTCTACTCAAGGGACAAGCACCATTAAATCTGCTCATAATCAATTGGAGAAAATATCAGCTGTACCTAACAGTGACTTACTTAATTCTTCTGAACAGAATAAAGATTCAGGAAATGGTGTTCAGTGTTTAAATGATAGCATTCAGAGTTTGGTTCAGAACTCAGATGTTTCTCAGGGATCATCCTCAATGAAAAACTCAATAAAAGAAGAACATGGTTATTCTATTCCTGCATGCCGCATTCAGCATAGTGAAAACACTTGTCTTCAGAAACCTACAAATAGCGAAAAGATAGCTGATACATCTAGTTTTTCTATCTCCAAAGGAGTTGAAGCTATAACTGGAACTCATGGTGTAGAAACAACTTGTTCTTTGGAAGAACTAAAAACAAGCCTGGCGCTATGGAGAAAATGCCTTCCAAAATCCTTAAATGAACTATTAAACAGAAATACTGAATCTTCCAGTGATGGGATAGATGGCAAAGGTTCCGCAAAAAATTTGGGAAACCTCCCCAATATATCAATTCAAAATTATGACACTAAAATTACAGTTGAAAGGACTCCGATTTATGGTTCTTCGTCTTTTGAAAAAAACCTTGATGGAGTAAATTCCAATTTGCCAAAAGGCTCTGAACCTCAAGTAGCTGTTGTTACTCCACGGGTATTATCAAAAAATAATTATATGCAGAAAAATACTGAAATCATTTATCCAGCTAATGAAGGCAGTGTCCATACTTTAGAAAAACTGATATCTACAAAATCAGATAGTAATAATGAAGAAAAAAGAACTATTTATTCACCCACAGATTCCTATAAATATTGTGAAGATTTAAATGTGCACCAGGGAACAAATAAATACACAGAACAAAGTAAAACAATGAAAGCAGAAGTTGGAACAAATCATTCTTTTGATTTAAACCAAGAGAAAACAAATTCCTCACCATTTGGATTAAAGCAATATGACCTTGATTCAGGAGACCAACATCTATGTGAACTGATTACTAAACATTTAACTGCATCTCCTCAAAAATGTGTAACATCTAAAAAACACGGTCCAAATTTGGAGGAATCCAACGATACTGCTGAAGTTGACTTGACAGATAGTATGTTGCAAATATCCAGTGTATGTACTCTTGTACAGGGTGATGCATTTTATAATTCACAAATAGCAGACATCTTTAGTACTAGTCCTTTGAAACCTGGTATAAAGCTTTCAGAAGAACACATGGCTTCTCTGCAACACAATGAGGAGGGACCTGGCCTTTTGAAAAATGACCCTGAAGTTGGGATGAGTCTTTCAGAAAAAGGTGGCGTATTGCTATCGTCAGGGAGTTTATCCAAAGCTTTTACGGGAAAACTTGAAGATTTGCAAACATTAGAAAGCCCTCAATGTGACAAAACCTCAATGAAAACAAATGCAAGCAACTCTGAGAAACAAAAGAACAATGACTTTTTAGAAGTTGTTTCACTTTCACGGAAAAAAAATGAGCAAGAAGTATCTTATAATTGCAATACAGATTTGTCCAATAGCGAGGTGTTTGAAAATCAGGAGGGTCTGTATGAGGCAAACAACATATCCAGTATTAGAAAAAAGGGGGAATTGGAGCATATCCCGGTTGAAGGCAAGGAAGCCCACTTGGGAAGCAGCACTGAATCCTCTGTAATGTTTTTGAACAATCAGCTAACTGAGCTTTCAAAAGAATTTCCCTACGGAATTGGTTATTTGAATATGGTAAAGGGAATGGAAACCAAAGATTCTATAACTATTCTGACAGAAAGAGAAGATAAAGAAAATACTACGAGCCATGAGAAAAATCTTGATCCTAGTAATGCAGTAGAGCAAATTAAAATAGTAATCCTGAATTCCCAACAAATGAATGAAGTGTTTCCTGAATGCAATCAACAATCATCTAACAAGCTAGATAAATATGGAGATGACCAGACGAGAATGGATTCAAAAGATAAAAATATAGGACGCTACAGAAAGTCTAACCAGGACTTAAATGTTGACAGCAAAATTACCAAGTCTGAAAGACTTGGAAAAACAGAACGAACATATTGCTGCTTGCCAGGATGGTTAGCTTCAAAATATAATGTGGAGCCTTGTTCATGCATGCTAGCTAAAGAACCTAGTTTGAAGGGGAAAACTGATCTGTATTCACAGTCTAAAGAGAAATCAAAATCCAATGAGTCTGATTGTAGCCTAAAAAATGAAGTACAGAATTCCATATTGGATACAGCCAATAATATCTTTCTTTTGGGAGATCAGAGTAAAAAAGCTTTAAATAAAACTTTTGGATGTAAAGAAACTGAACCTCAAGTAAAAGAAAAAAAACTACCCAAAGTAGAGCAAGCAACTACTCCATGTACTTTATTGGAAAAATCAAATTCACAAGAACCTAAAAGGCGAGGTATAGAACTGTCTCATTCTGCAGATTCCCAGCCTCTACAGAGAGAAAGAGTTGGAACTAATAAAATACACAGCCAGATAAAGGGTAGAAGGAATATCTCAAAAAGTGAAGCACAGTATCATTTAAATACAGACTTCAAAAAGATAATTATCAAAAAACTCACCAAAATGAAATTGGAGAAAAAGTCTTTTAATAGAACTCGGAAATCAAAAACAGATATTGATTGTCACAGAGGAATAGAAACTAAGAATAGTACCAATTTTGAAAAATACAAAATTAAACGAGACACCAGTGAAACACACGTGATTAAAGGACCAATTTCAAGCAGGAGTCTAAAGAGAAAAATGATGAAGGAAAAAAAGCTTACAGCATTGGAAACTCAGCCTAGTGAGGTCACACACTCTTCAACATTAAACAGTGTTAGCTTTGCTTCTGAAAAACATGAAAATTCTGAGCATAACTCTACCTTGGGCTCGCAAAAGCATTTAATTAAAACAAAATTGCAAGATTTGGAGAAACAATTTGGATACAAAAAAGTACAAAATAATGAACCTATTTGTCCTAAGCAGCATATTGAACAAAATCTCACACAGCTTGTTAAGAGAATAAATTTAGAGAAATATGCATACAGAAAAGATAAGACAAATGCATGGAAATGTCAAAGCTCACATTTTGATAATCGAATTTTTGCATCCCAGAATGGAGATAATCCTTCCAACATCCACTCTCCAGTCAAAGAAGGCACATTGGATAGTAGTAATCGAGACAAGTGGTCTGTGAAATCACTTTCTGATAAAAAATGTTTTAAAAGAAAAAATAAACACTCTCTTTTTCTGCAAAAGGAACAGAAGAAAAACTATTTGAACAGAGTTGCATTTAAACGGACTGCCCAGAAGACTATTCATTTGACAAGCCTGGATTCTGTGCATGCCAAACCGGTTTGGCATGTGAAATCAAGTCATAGAACTGAGGATTCTGAACCCCACCAGAAAGACAGCTCTTCATCCCAAATGTCTGAAGCAGAGAGGCCACAAATGCTTGAATTCAAAATGTGTCCAGAAATATTATTTAGGAAGTCTACCTCTGAAGAACAAACTTTAGAAGCAACAAAGCTTCCTGAAAAAAACAGGATATCTGTTACAGGTACAGTTGTGTTTCCTTTTAATCAATCAATGTAAAATATAATGGTATTTACTTTTAGAAAATATTACAAATGCAAGCTAATCCTGCATTTGTATTGCTATTTCTAAAGTGCTAAATATCTATAAATACCTTTTAATTTGTCTAGAAAGCTTTTTTTAAATTTTTGGGTGTCATTAGTAGAAATCTATAGCAACATGCTAAAGATCTCAACATAATAACAGTTAGTAGTATCTGATATAGGTTTGGATTTTACTCTAGGCTTCATCTTGTTCTGATGGAAATTCCCTAAATTTCAAAAACTTAATAATATAGATAGTAAAATAGCATAAATTCATATAATTTGTTTGGTGTATTAGCCATTAGGGCAAATATTAGTCCTTAACTTACAACCACAGTTGAGCCCAAAATTGCTGCTGCTAATTGAGACAGTTAAGTGAATTTTGTCCCATTTTAACAGCCTTTCTTGCCACAATTGTTAAGTGAATCTGGCTTTCCCATTGACTTTGCTTGTCAAAAAGTTGCAAAAGGTGATCACATAACTACAGGATATTTTAACTGTCATAATTATGAGTCAGTTGCCAAGCATCGGAATTTTAATCACGTGACCATGGGGATGCTGCAATGGTTGTGTGAAAAACAGTCATAAGTCAGTTTTTTCAGTGCTTTGGTAACTTCAAACAGTCACTAAACAAACTGTTGTAAGTCAAGGACTACTTGTATCTTAGCCATTGTACCATAGGTAGTCAAACTGGCTAGCTTTTTTATATACTTTTATCAAACAACACACTTATAATTATTATTTACAGCAGTCAAAAGTAAAAGAGAAGACTGGTTAAATTACTGTCCTGTGAAAAGAAGAAAATCGGAAGAAAATGAAATTCAAGGTAACCATGTCTAAAACTTAGCCATTTGATTTAGGAGATGAGCAGAAGTTTCATCAACACCACTCAGATTGCCAGACAATACTTTTTTCTCGCTTCCATTTTTTATATATATTCTTCTTAGAGAATTGTATCTGGCTGTGGTGGATTAAAGATGTCAGGCTAATTAAACGTGTGGACAGAGCCAGATGGATTATTTCTTTGTAATTTGATTTTGAGGACTGCACACACAACTTCTTTGGTCTTACTTAATTACCTTCTCCAGGAGATAAAAGTTGGTCTTGTTTTTGATAGTTGTTAATGTCGTTTGGCTTTGGAAATGTAAAGCTTTGTGTTCCATGATTTCAGTGAAGTGCTGTGAGATTTTACCAGCGCACCCCACAGACTTTATTGCAAGGAGAGACTCCCAGTGTTAGTCTACAGCAGTGGTTCTCAACCTGTGGGTCGGGACCCCATTTGGGGTCGATCGACCATTTCATGGGGGTCGCCAAGCAAGGCTGTCCGCCATTTTTTTGGTCCCACCATTTTTTCCCCCTTTTCCGGCGGGTGCCTTACCTCCCTTGGGCTGGGCCAGCTGATGGTCGGCCTGCTCCATCTCTGCCGCTTGCCAGCTACGCCTCGGCCGGCGCAGGGTGCGAAACCACGCATGCGCAGCGCTCCCGGCAGGGAAAGTCCTCAACTTACGACCGGTTGGGTAGTCCTCGACTTACGACCGGTTTAGTCGTCGACTTACGACCGGTTTAGTCCTCGACTTACGACTGGTTTAGTCCTCGACTTACGACCGGTTGGGGTCGCGGCATTAAAAAGGTTGAGAACCACTGGTCTACAGATAAGTGAAGGGACCAATATGGGATAGGTGTGTGGCAGCTAAAAGGAGATAAGATAAAGTTGCTATGAATATATGAGGACAGGCTCATGGTCCCCATAGAGGAGGAGAGGGACAGAGTGGCCTTGTCCTACTTACTTCCAAAGCTTTTAACACTTGAAACAATTCAGTTTTGGTTCATCCAGACTGTAATCTGCTCAGAATGGTCCAGCTGAATTTTCGGATACAACATATTTGTTATCTGCATGAAGCAAAACACATATTCTGTTTGCATATTTCTATTGTAAGACATCAAAATTAAATAGTGGTATGATTTTGTTGCTAATCTTGCAGTTAATGATGACATTCCACTTGACACTGCAATAAAACTACTAGAAGGAAATGAAGGATTCCATGGATCCATGAAGGATTCCAAAGCCACCTTTGAGACCTACCGGAAAATGCATCTAGAAAAAAGAAGTCGAAGCCTGGATAGCAGTCCCTTAAGCTAGGAGCTTTCTTTTGTGAATATCACATTTTTGACTGCTTGTGCTTATATTAAGGTCCTGATGACTCAGGCCTGTAATAAGATGTGACTTCCATGTATGTGACCTTCCATAATTTATTTCATGCCCATCTTAAGTGTGTAATGATGCTTACTTATCTTAAGTAAATGGGTATGCTAATTGTTGGATTCTAGAATATTATAATTTCAACTGTTGGAGATTTTCCTAGGTACAGTTAAATTCAATACCCGGGCTGAGTTTCAGAAATGATGGCAATATCAGTTCAAAACAAGGCCAAATAGTTTGCATTTTTATGTAGACATTTTAAAGGAATGGAACTGTATTTTATTAAATGTTGTGGGAATAATTAAAATACTAACAAGAATTAGTAATAAGCCTTAATAGGTTTATCAAGGAGCATTGGAGATTATTAGCTGCTATCTGTTTTGTTGGGACATTAGTGGGGAGGAGAGTTCCAGGTAAAAGCAAAAGGGCTATTGTTGAAATGGTCACTATGATTTAAATGAAAATATATTTAAAAATTTGCATTCAGAACCACTTTAACAAGCATTTCATATGACTTCTTCCAATTATTTTTACAAGACAAATGTCTCAGTAAGCTATATTAGCTAAATGTCACAAAGATTTGTGCCTAGAAACTACTGTGGTATTGAATGTTGATTTTAAGTGCCTAAATTTATTGTTTGGCACTTTTGTTACTTCATTTATTTTGGCAGCAATATGTATTTTGAGTAAATGTTTAGTTACTTTCAAATGCTATTATTTGTTTACAGAATTAAAAACATGTTTATTTTTACCATAAGTGGTTTTTGTGTATTTGTAAAAATTACTTGCTCAAATTTTAAGTTGGTTGGCTAAGATTATAAATGACATCTTGTGCAAGATGACTCATCTCCAAAATCTATTTTTTTACTTCTGCTTTTATAGAGATTTGCTTTTTTGACTTAAAGTTTACAATGCTTTTCAGCAAAACAAACAAACATGATTGAATGATTTGTGGGAGACTTCCAGTTTGGGAATGGCGCTGTAAGCAAATCTCTCACTCCTCTCCTGATTAAATGATTTTTCAGATATCTGGCATCCACTTCAAAAGTCACAGTATGTGTGCCAGGGAGAGTCTTAGAATCTGTACTGTTTTTCTGACAATTAAAAGAGAAAAAGTGACAAGAATGAAACACAGCAACAGTATTGAGGTATGTGATAAGATGACTCAGTCTAGTATTTCCTTTGTGGGACACAATACTCAGGAGAGTTAAACAAAGTTTACTATTATTTTCCAGAATAGAAAACAACACAGAATAGAAACCCATTTCTTTCCCAACATGTATGAATGTTGTGTGCTGCGGGGTATGGGCTGGACAGCATAGACTTGTGCTGGTTTGACTCCATTCTCCAAGACCAGTCCCAATGAGTGTTAAGTCAGAGATCCAGCCTAATTCTGCTGTTTTGTGGCTTGCCATTACTGGAAGATAGAAAAGTAACATGACATTTAGTTTAAGCTGTGGTCAAGAATATCCAGGCAATGGTCTAGAGCAGACATATCAAACTCGTGACGTCATGTGACGTCGCGCAACGTATCGGGGCGGTTTTGCCATTGCTGGCAATGGGGTGGACGCAGCTTCCAGATGATGCATCCGGCCCGTGGGCTGGCAGTTTGACACCCCTGATCTAGAGGTAAACATTTCATCATTAGCATGTTAAAAACATACCCAGAAGTAGAGAGCTTAGCTAATTAAGAGCACTTCTCATACTTACGAGATGTTAGCCTAAACTCTACATATCTTCAATAAATCAGGAACAAATAATGAAATATTAGGAAATTCTGATACAAAATGTGGTTATATGGTATAAAATCAGCTTGTTGAACATCAGCAGGCACACTTGATTTGGACTTGGGTCCTAGGCGTACTTCGCTTTAATTCTGCACAGAAATAAATTGTTGAGTTCCAGTTACCTCTTTCAGTGTGATTATTGGCTCAAATTGCTCTGGGTATAATGAACCCAGTGTTGGGCTGAGTCAACACTTTAATGTTGCATCTTTCTGTTTTTATTTTTCTGCTTCCTCAGTTTATACCTGACCCCTGCCTTGTTCCAGTAAAATGAACCATTTCTCAAAATGCCATTTCCTCCATTCTTTGAACCTGCCTCTGTTTTTTTGTCATTTAATTAAATGTGTTAAATTCCCCACAGAGTGTTAATTGCTTAAAATCTCTATGTTAAGTCTGCAAACTGTAACTATTGAATGCCAAATGATTACCTTTAATGTTCATTTATAAGCTATTGGATATTAATTGTAATTTCATTTTTGGACTTCCAATATGCATTAGCTTGGTTCCAAAAATAGCGGTCAGTCCTATTCAATTCAGAGAGAACTGAAACTGACTGGTCCTAGTTTCTTTACTTTGTATAAAATGTATATTTATATCTATCTCCTGCAGAAGATGAAGTCATGCAATAAGCTGCTGCTTTTATTTATTTTGTAGAGATTTTCGGATCCATTTTTAGCTGCCGTTCATTTTTTTATAAATAAACCATTATTAAATATGACTATCTAATATTCAGATTAATGTTTAAGAGTGGATTTTCACACTGATTATATGGTTAATAAACATAACGTGCATGCCCGTTGATAAGAACTCTGGGAGCTGGAATCCATAACTTAGAAGTTTTTAAAATTTGCAAACAGTATAAAAAAGGAAATAGCTGTATTTTCTGCGTATGTCACAGGGTTTCTTTCTTACCCTTACCTTTTGGCAATTCCCTTGAAATCCAAACTATATGAAAAACTTATTTTTTTTTTAAAAAAAAAGTGATACGTATTTATTCATGTTACTCATTTAATCTGAATCTAGTGTAACATTTTTTTGTGGCATGTCATTTATAGGTCCACTTTCAATTCAGTCTCTGTCTTGTCAGGTAAAACTTGTCCCTCTTTCCTAACTTGTTCCTCTGTGAGATGGATAGCACAGAAAAACTGACTAAAGATGGAATTATGACCTCTGAAGGTACTGTGATGGCCCTGTCGGATGCCAGCTATGATGAGAAGGAGTTGGATCATCCATCGGGGATGGCATGGTTCTCCCATAATGCCTGGAGAGCCCAGGGGCCAAGGACAATGCAGTCCCAGGCCTATCCGGCATGGGGAGGAGCAGCCGACCAGACCTTAGCCACCTGCATGAGAAGATAGGCTACCGAGGCCGCCAGCGATTAAAGACTACTGATCATTCCGATGAGGAACAGCTGCCTCCCCTACCCAATCCATGGCTGAGGAGAATGGAGTGGAGGGAGGCACAGAGGAGATCATTGAGGTTGCTCACAAGGAAGCAGCCCTGACTTTTCTCACATGAAACACCTGGTGTCAGGTGATTTAGGCAGATGCAGGAGTAAAGTGCATTTGTCAGGAACAATTATTTGCTTTGATGTGCACCTTCCTGGACTTTGTGGACCTTGTATCGTGTGGACTCTGAAACTCGGACTTGCCTTGCTGACTCTAAACTTTGCCTGAGAACCTTGGATTTAGGTTTGAGTTTTCAGAACCTAGGACTTTGATTTGTGTGCTAGGAATTGTGTTTGTCACTGTCTCGGGACTCGGGTTGTGGGTCTATGTAGTATTGACAGAGAGGCTGCTGTCAGGGGGTTTGGTTGGAGCCTTATTAACCCCATTGGGGTGTCTGTCACTGTGCAATAAACTGACTCTTAACTAGAGTCTGCACTTGCCAGAGTGACCTGGGTCAGAATAGGTACAGGCTTCTGCAGACCCATCCATTCTTGCTCTTCTTGATCTGTCTGCAGCTTTTGATATCAAACATTTACACTATCATTTAGAATCCCTTAGGAATTTATCATGCAACTGGACAATTGTGGAAACAGAATGTTCACACCTCAAGGTGAAGGAAGAATGCAAATGCCATAGGTATGCAAACCATCCTGAAAGCAATTGTTCTTCCAAAAGCCATAGCTGCATTGTTCTGCAAACAGCAAGAAAACAGATTCTGTAAGCCCCTGCAGCACTCATGCAGAATACCACCACATAGCCTGCAGCCTTGAAGCCATTAAAATTTAATTTTCAAGTGACAGTTTTCACACTAGCACACAACTTGTACTCCTACAACCGAGATCTTTCAATAGAAGAAGTCTGAAGCGAAGCTAAGGAAACAAATGTAGAAAATTCCAGATCATTGATCTATTCTACCACAACATTATTTTAGCACTGTTTAACAGTTGGTTTGCAACAGGATTGTGATGGGGAAGGACTTGTAGACTCAGTGTTGAAAATTAGCTGATGAAGGTTCTCAGTCATCCAGGTAGAGTTGTCTGGAAGCTAAATTATAGCAACTGGACTTCTTTTCTTGTTTGTTCGAGAGGGGAATGAGCCAAAGCGACCCAAGCCTGAGGTAGAGGCAGCTGTAGCTGCAGGACTGTCTGGGCTCGATAGAAGTCCCAGGAGCTGGCAGGACTCCAGCTGATTGGCTCCAGCTGATTAGCGCTTCTGGAAGCAGCATGGAGCTGGAGGCAAACTGAAGAAAAAGGGGAGGAGATGAGAGACTATAAAAGGTGGTTTGGGTGGGAAAGGGGAAAAAAGACAACAGGGAACTAGGAGGAGAGCTCAGCAGGTAGGGAGGAAACAGGGATAGGGAAGAAGCAGCAGCGGTTGCTGGAATAAAAGGTCCCCTGGTTTGTTTTCTCTAGCTAGGAGAATGCAATCAGCGCTGAAGCCGGCAGACAAGCATGTCAGAAAGGAGGTGGATTTATTTAGCTCTGGATTAGCTGGCAGCTTGATTGGGTTACCGTAAGGATTTTTGTACAGTTTTTACAGCATTTTGTAATTCAGAGGCTCGTTTTGTGTGCTATGGTTATTGGAATATTTTAGTCTGTATTTTAGGCTAGCAAAGAGTCCAAAGTGTTGACTTCCGTAAGTTTAATCCCTTTAAACAAATGTAATTAGTTTTACCCTCTTATCTTAAGTCTGTCTATGGCTTTTAGAAAGTTTTCTTTGAAGGTAAAGAGGTTTAATTTAAGGCTAAAGCTTTTTGCAATTGCTGGAGCCTTTCAGTCTCGGATTGTGACACGTGACACACTGCAGCTTAAAGACACCCCCCCCTGAGTTTATGTGTTTCTTTATTTTGTGAGCCTTTCTTGCTTTTCACTTGATTCCTGTGTCTTTAAGGGTACAGGGATCGGGGAGGGTGCATTCTTACTACACTGTGGAAAGAGCTCAGAAGGGAGAGAGGAAGAAAGGCCGACTAGCTAGCTCAGGCGTCTCAAAATTTAGCAACTTAAGACCTGTGGACTTCAACTCTCAGAATTCCTCAATCAGCCATGATGGCTGAGAAATTCTGGGAGTTGAAGTCCACAAGTCTTAAAAGTGCCAGGTTTGAAGACCCCTGAGCTAGCTGGTAGTGGTGCATATTAATAAAAATAGATAAATTCATCATACATTTTTCAGTGCAAAAGGAAAATGATTCAGCAAAGGAACAGCCACCAAAGAAATTAAAAATGGTACTTTTTTCTTTTTTTATACAGTTTGTAATATTTTATTAGATTATAGAATAAAATACAAAAATACAAAAGCAAATAATAGGACACAGTGGAGAAGAAAAAGGGGGGAAAGTGAGGAGGAGAAGGAAAAAGGAACAGACTAGCTCTGTTGCAGTAGAAGGAAGCATTAACATTGAACCTCAACTTTTTACTTTTCCATAATATTATAAACTAGCCATTTCTATAACAACAAATGAATCTAATCAGTAAAACCCAAAATCCCCCCCCTTTTTTTTAGTCATCAAGTTTTTGACACCTTGCTAAGCACTGGTGTTACTCAAATATTGTCGTGTCCTAAAAGTGGTACAATCTGTGAAAAGGTTGAAAAGCCCTGGACTATATCACCCTACCTCCCTGTTGAAGATGGAGACACGTATTATTTTGCAAAGACCAACTGGATGGGTGGAAGATACTCAGGCCTCAAAGGCAGACATTTAAAATATGATTACACTATGAATGAAAGATATTGTATCAAGCTACGTTTGGTTTGCTATCCATTATAAATTTAGTGTTGGGTTCCCACTTCACACACATTGTGCTGAAGGAAATTGCAAAAGTTTTGGAATAGAACAGACGTTGCACAGCCCTTATCATCCACCATTATCAGGGAAAGTTGAATGGGATAAAGACTGCTGTATGTTCACTAGAATTTTGTGTAGGCAAACTCCAAATAGCAGGGGATGCCATACTAACTTATTTTGCGGGTTTCTTAACTTCACAGAAACCATTGTAGATCATGAGCTGTCAAGTCCAGGAAATAGACAATCTGCCCCTGGTTGTCTAGAGATCTCTGTTCACTTTTTGAAGGTAGTGTTTACTAATATTCTTCTCTTTACTTCCACTTCTCACTTCTCCACATGATGGGAGAGCTCTATGAAGATATGGAGCCTTTGGGCCAAGAAGGTGGCTGATAAAGGAAACCTGGGAGAAAATCCCATGAACAACACTGCTACCATAGGCAAGATATATCTCCAGTGGGATGGAGTGTAATATAACCCTGCTTTTCTCCTTACCCTATTTAAAAATATTGATTTACTCTATCCAACCAAAGCTCCATTCCTGAAGCAACTTGCAGATTGCAGGATATAGAACCTAGAATAACCCCACCCCTTGAGAGATTGTATATATTGCTTATCCTCCCATTGCACAAATATTGGTTGGTTTTTTAAATTTGTACAGCACTACTTACACTTATCTTCTAGCTGGAGCACTTGTATCTTGCAAAATATCCTATCTATGTATGCAGTACCCTATCCCATGCACTTTTGAAATAACCAATTGGAAAGGGTCAGGAAAACTGAACACTGTAAAGTTGAATTGTAATACCAACATTGGGGTGCTATTCAAGAGTGCAATAGGATGTGAAACTTCCAGTTTTGCGCAGTATCACAGCAGCCAAGGGATCGCAGGGCTCCGCACCCTACGGCTGATTTCTGCCTGCCAAGGGACCCTAAATGGGCCTGAAGTAGCTCCGTAGAGGCAACACAGAAGGGGAGAAGTCCCGCCGATTGTGGAGAGAGCAGTTGATCCAATCAGTTTGGGAAAAGCCCTCCAGAAACCAGCAGGAGAAGAGGCTAGCTTAACTTCCGAGTCTAGCCCAAGCTACAAGCAACCGAAATTCAAAAGTACTAATTCAAGCTGACTGTAAACAATATGTTTGGAACTGGGTAAGAACAGTGATTTTCTCTCTTCTACCTGGAAATTGATTTCCTGGAAAAAGAAAAAGAAAAACCCCAAGAAACAAAAAGCCTCCGAAAGTGAGAAGGAGGGGGATCTTTGCCCCACCCTCCTGCAGATGGAAGCGGCAAATTAAACCTTTCAGGGGGAACAGAAATATATTGAAATGAAAAGAATATAAGACTAAATTTGGATAAGTTTGAAATCAGTGGAATCTGTTAAGATTTTCCTTTTATATCACGAAAATAGAAGTAAATAATTGTTCATTACTGAAATGAACTGAAAGAACTGGTGGTGACATCTAGTGGTGAATGAAAATATACAACAACAGCTGCTCTATTACAGGGATTGGCAAGGCCCAGGAAAAGATAAATTTGATTCTGGTGACCTTCAATGTCTTAATAACAGAGAACAGCTGTGACAAAAAAGAAAAAAAAAGAAAACATCTTGGGCTTTCTACAAAGTGAGAATTATAAACTCTAAAAAAAAAAAAAGAATTGACCTTTCTGGATTACAAATACTAACTTAACTGTGACTCTAAAGCTGTCTGCAGAGAGAGGAAAACCCTGATTTTTGGCTATCATAGAAAACCAGAGATCTGCAAAAAGAATATACCAAGAAAAAACAAATACTTTCCAGAAGGAGATCTATGCTATGTTGCAACTAATCCAAACAACAATAATCTCAAACCACGAGGAAATTAAACATAACCTTGAAAACATAAATGAACACATCTCCAATTTAACTTTACAACATAAAAATTCTCAGAAAATAAAAATAGAGAGTGAGCAGAAAAAACAGACAACTGAATACGAGACAGAGGAGTGAGATTTCAAGATGGAATTTAACAATATAAGGAAGTATGACTTAACCCAGATGGAAAAAAATTTACAGGAAACTCTGAATATGGAAAAGACAAACCACACTTTAAGATTACAAAATAAGTTTGAGGACCAGAAAAAAGATTTGGCAAAATGGATTTTGCCAGAAGAATTAAGAGAACTTGAAAGACAAAAAATAATAAAATCAAGAAAGAAAAAAAAAGGAAAAGATTTTCAATGAATATAAAGGGGCAAAACCTTCCTATAATAACATCTTACCTGTTTTGCCTTTTGTACTTGCAATAACATTTATAAGATTATGGGAAGATTCTTTGATTCATTGAAGCATATTGAACAGGGAAGATGTTGGGCAAAAAAAAAAAGACTAAAGTGAGAATTAAGAAATTAGATGATGGGAATTACCAGAGGGAGTATTTAAAAATTAAACATTTATTTGAATATGGTTAAAGAAATAGAAAGATTTTGAATATAAATGAAGATTAGTTTAAGAGGGATGAACCCCTTAAGTAATATAGTATGCCTTCTTTTTTTTCCTTTTGTGTTTGGTTTTTTGACATGAGAAATATAAAAATGTAGAAATATAAAAATGTTGGGATGGTTTACATAAAAGAAATGTTTTCTCTGTTTTCTCTTTTTTTCTCTTATTTTTCTTTAAGATATGAGAAATGTAAAAATGTGATGGCTTGTATGAGAAAATCTGGACCATTCCATTCCAACATATTTTCTCAAGGATGTAGCCCTTAGAATCCTATCTGAACTTAATTGCTGAAAATTGACAGAGTAATTCCCATTTTGCAATTTCCTGCTAAAGCATTTCCTGGAAAAATTGCACTCCAGCACTGACAAGCTTTATGTTGAAGTAAAATAATGACTATTCTCACGTTTTGAACAGGATGTGGAAAGTCCACAAAACTCCATCCCAACAATGGTGAGACAGAAGACAACAAAGACAAGAGTAGGTAAAATAAAAGATACACAATATGCTGGAAAAGATTATAGGACATTATTGTCAATTCCACTAGATGACAGCATAGTTGCTATATTCTGTACGAGGGAATTTTTTGCTAATGAAACCTATTTTGTGTTAAAGGAAGGATGGATTTCTGATGCATCAGAATAATCAATCCTGGCATCACAAGGAATTAATAAACATTACCCACAAAACTTTTAACAAACTTGACTTGCTTCCTAGCAATGGTGAATGTGTAAGATAAAGACTAAAATCATACCATCTGCTATGCAATCCAAGTTGATGGTTGACTTTATATTTTATTGGCATGCGGGCTAAAAAAAAAGTAGCTTTACAAAAATCCTTGTATTTCTGATCATTGCAGCATCTCCCAGTCATGTGATTGATATTTGGGTACTTAATAGCTGGCTTCCAATAAACAGAGACAATTGAGAAGCCGGCCTTAAAATGGCAAATTGCAGTTATGTGATGTCTTCCTTAACAACCTACAGGATTTGTTTGATGTCTGTAGCAAAAGCAAGGTCATAACATCACAATCCTGTGATGCTTTGCCAGTCCCAGCTTTGGTTGCTAAACAAGGACTATCTGTAAAAATTTTTTCAGAAAGTATGACCTCAAATTTTAGATGATCTCATGCTGACAGGCTGAATAGATGGAATTTATATATTTTTTAAAAAAATTCCCCACTCAGTTATAATCCTTTTCAAACACCAGGCAAAACTGGCCTATACCTTTTTCATTTCCCTGTGGGGTCATTCGGAAGATAACTTCAGCCTTTAAATGATGCCTAGTTTACAGCTTTAGACTCAGGATGTAAAATAATGGAAAAAAAATTATTGATAAGGCAAAGTAACCATCAGTTTCCTTAAAGAGGGTGGCTTTTCGCTCTGTTCAATCAAACTGTAGGATTGAGGAGGAGGATGAAGGAACCAGCAGTTCCCAGGTAAAGATGGCATTGTGTAAATATACAGCTACCACCCATTTTCAAACTCACCTAAAGTTGTGCTAAGTATCCATTAACTTTGAGGGAAAAAACTCTCAGGTTAATCCCTTGAGAATATATAAACATGTCTGACAACTTTACGCAGCAATGGGCCATTAACTTGTGCATGTGCCCTCATTCCTGTCTGCAGTCAAGATTTTGATCTAGCCAAACCACACTTGCAAATCATCTTCCAAGTGGAGCTGAGAGGTTGAACTGAGGGTTATGTATCAGGAGAGGGGTGATTCCTTTTACACTCCGCTATGAAGCTGGACAACTTGACTGATCATTCTATACCCATTAATATAGAAGAGCCATATAGCAGGGGTGTCCAACTGCCGACCCATGGGCTGGGTGCATCATAGCAAAACTGTGCCCACCATATTGCCGGCAATGGCAAAAAAGTTGTGATACATCGCGACAGGTCATGTGACGTGAGTTTGACAACCCCTGCCATAGAGGATTAACACAATGGCTACAGACTCTGGCAGCTCCATGGCAGCCAATCAATGCCTTGGTCCAACATTGGAACCAAAGAATAATCCAGGTGCAACAGTTTTTGATATTATGAGTCCTGATGGCCTAGTGGTCAGAATGCAGTATTCTAAGCAAACTGACCACAGCCTGGAGTTCAATCCTGACAGGCCCCAAAGGTGACCCATCCTTCCATCCTTCCAAGGTCAGTAAAATGAGGATCTAGATCAGGGGTTCCCAATTTCTGGCCCATGGCCCACTACTGGGCTGCGGCCTATTCACAACTGAGCCACGTGAACTGCAAGAGGGTGCGCACACTCGCAGTTCAACTCTCACAATCTGCAGGCCAGCATGCATTCACACACACGCTCAGCTTATGCAAGTCAAGCTACGCAAGCATACAGGAGCGTGCCAACCTGCCACTCACGCAGCTCGGTTGTGAATAGGCCGTAGCCCAGTAGTGGGTCATGAGTGGCCCAGGTTCCCAGAGGTTGAGTATTTCAGTTGACTCCCCAAAAAGGAGAAGAATTAGTAATTTCTCAAGGTCAGGTTATCTCTCCTAGTCAACTTGCTGAGAAATACTGGAAACTATATACATATTTTCTAGTACTGTAGGAAGTCAGCCCCCCCAGAGAAGGAAATATTAAAAAGGGCAGGAAAATATATTTCCTCCAAGGATCTTAAAGAGACAGAAAACCATGCCCAGTTTGCTTGATAGCCCCAGGTCTCCCTCCCCCAAGCAGAAGCCAGCTCTGTACAAATGCAGATTTAAACCATCAGGAAAGTTGGAGCCAGAAGCTTAGGAAGACAAAGACACCTAAAATCTGCATACCCCACCCAAACTCTTAAAGAGTCATTAGCCCCGGCACCAGGGAAGCAGGATATAACCCTTTGGACATAATAAGATTGACCCATCACCATCAGAATACCAGAAAGGCACACTCAGACTCAGGTCAAAGTTCATGCCACAGGAACAACTCCAAAGAAAAGGCTCCAGAGGGTATAAAAAACACTTCCTACATGTGTTCAGCCCTTTTTTTCACTTCTCTTGCTGCCAGAACCATCTTCCTGTATGGCTCTCCTCTCCAATAAATTACAACATTCTTCCCAAAGCAGTTGCCATGTTTATTCCCAGCTTGGATGAACCACGATGAAGACCTTTCTTCCAATAGTACTACCATGCATTTTTAAAAATTAAAAATGTGACTAAGCACAAAATATGAAGCAATATAAATTTAAAGTAATGTAAAAGTTGAATTGTGTTAGCTGATGAAAACAACAATTCATCAACAATTTGAAAATAAGCAGTTTTAAACACTGGCAATCCTACTGCTATTAGCAATAGCACTTAGACTTATATACCACTTCACAGTGCTTTACAGCCCTCTATGAGTGGTTTACAGAATCAGCATATTGTCCCCAATAACCTGGGTCCTCATGCTACCCACCTTGGAAGGATGGAAAGCTGAGTCAACCTTGAGCCAGTCAGAAACAAATTGAATTATGTTTGCATAAGGGTTTCCAGATGAAGGGAAAGACTCAAATTAATTAACTAACTAAGAGATCTAAATCTCTTTTTCAGTACAGAAGATCCTGGACTTAATCTCTGCTCAGGACAGATCTGTCTGGAAAAGACTTCAATCTCTATCCCCAGAATGCTGTTGCTCTTAATGAAAACAGGCTTTAGAATGGTATGTTTATTTATCAAGCAAATGCTATACATGTTGCTGATACAGTGGAACAAACAGGAGTAGGCAATGAAAAAAGCAGGAACAATAAAAGGAGAGAATGGTGTAGTTGCATTAGCAACAATGCTTTATTGGATTCCAAGAAGAAGAAAACAGGTAAAATAAATCCTTAGAAGAAACCATTTCACCAATTCCCTTTAAGAACGGCTTCAGAAGCTTGATTTTGACTTGGTGCCTAATATATGTCAAGGAACTCTGTGAAAACAAGACCTACAAAGGAAGAGAGGGAGGGAGATGGAGCAGGAGAAGTTTCTTGCATGATGTCATTTTGCCATTTGCACAAATAGGATACAAAGGGGGAAGGGATAATACTCAGGGCTTTTCAGAATCAAACAACTCTTTTGTAATGTAAAGGAGCCGCCAAACTTGCTTAAACACAGCTAGGTTTTCTTGCTCCACAAAGCACAGAAAGAAAAAAATGCCAATTGAAGATTCCTGAGCTGCTTCTTATACTTCAAAATTCATGAAAATCAGGAATCAGGATTAATGTTAATGAAGTTTAGAGCTAATTGGAGTTGCAAATCAAGAATCTCCTATCCTCCTTGCTTAAAAACGGGACAGATTCCATGTGAATTCATTTGATCCTCTTGCAACACAATTTGTTCTTGAGTAGTTAGATGTCTGAAAACTTGGTGGATCTGCTGGAGCTACTCGGGAAATAGCTGCTGGCTGCCACTTGGTGCAAATACTCCTTTCCCTTATTATCATATTTATCACATGTTACTTCCTTTCCTGCTATCCAGCTTGCTTGCTTGTTTTTCTCCAGATTCAGCTGGACATTAACAAAAAACAGAGCAAAAGCAAGCCATCCACCCAATTGCAATTACTCTCTTGCATTATTTTATTAATTTGTGATGTTCTATAATCAAGTCTATGGGAGAGTGAAAAGGCTTATTAAGGCCTATCTTCAGAGGAGAAAAAATACAGAAAGCTTTTCCCGTCCAATCTTAGGATCTTTTTCCCTAGTGGGCATAATCACTGCAAAAGGAAACAGTAGACAATACAACAATTGCATCAGCTTATTGAACCAAATCTTGAATATAGCTGCCCTTTTAATACATTTCTCAGATCGAACCCAACTAATCAGAAGAACACATCACTGACCAATACAATTTCTCTAACTAATGATAAGAGCAGGACACCCCCTCCTCACCCCAAAGAGAAAATACCTTGGCAAACACAGGAAGAACCTCCAATATAAACTAGTCTGACTCAGCAGCAACCTGAGGCTAAATAAACAAACACTTAACACACACTGGCTACAAGGAATGGAGAACCGGCTAACAGCAATTAGGATTGACAGGATTAGAAAAGAAAAACCAAAAGGTACACAACAATAAAATAATTAACACCGGATCCCTCCTGGAGCAAAAATTAACACCTTTTAGACAGAATTGAGAAGGAAATTAACCCAACAGTAGACACTGACCAACAAATCAGAAAAGACAAATTTAAACTCACCAATCAGAAATGACAATTTTGGAAACCATGAAAGGGTATAAGGACTCATGTTTGAGGACCATTCTGTCTAGCTAGCCGGGGATTCATGCTGAATTGTCACTCAACTTTAATCTCCATGATTAAACCTCTCTTTCCAGTAGCTGGCTTCACGTTCTATTTGTTCTCCTCTGCGCTTGGGAGAATCCCGGCTGGAAGAGCCTGAAAGGGGGAATTCCTCCCAACACTAATATAAGCAGAAAAACAAAAGTTGTTTTATGGTTGCTTTATTCCACTGAAAGATTTCCCAGTGTGGAAAAGAAAGTGATAAAAACTGCAAATAAAATAGCAATCTTTAGAATAAAAAAGATGCTTTACACCAGCAATCCTCAACCTTTGCATCTTTGTGGACTGGTGGTGGTGTCGGCAGGGGAAAAGAGGGGATGGTTTTGCACAAGCAATGGGCGAGTGCTCATGCAAGTGGAGCTTCACATGTTTGCACATGCACCAGCCACTCATGCAAGTGAAGCTGCGCACACTCGCATACCACCCGCCGTTTGCACGGCCTAATTTTGAACGGGCCATGGAGGGGGGCTGCTTTACACTATATCCACATACTTCTCACATTCTTCCCTCTTATATTTTATAACCTAAAAGCCTTGGACGCTGACCAGCCGGTTTTCATCAATCTTGTCACTGAATCTTGTTACAGTTTAGATCACAATTTAGGGAAGGATTTAGCTGTTCTCAAGTAGTTCTTAATCAAGGAAATTTATGTCCTAATTCTGGATATTCTTATCCATCAGATACCTTGATCTTCTCATGGTCTTTGGCACTTCATTGTTTATTTTGATTTATCAGTTTTAGTCAGCAATATATCCTGGTGATGCAGTGGTTAGAATGCAGTATTGCAGGCAAATTCTGCCTACAGCATAAAGTTTGATCCTAACAGGCTCAAGGTTGACTCAGCCTGCCATCCTTCCAAGGTCTGTAAAATGAAGACCGAGATTGTTGGGGGCAAAATGCTGACTCTGTAAACCACTTAGAGAGTGCTGTAAACAAGGCTCTTCAACCTTTTCACCGATTGTATGGCAATATTCGAGTACCACCAGTCGCCTAGCAAGATGTCAAAAACTTGAGGACCCCCCCAAAAAGGAAAAAAGTGATAAAGTACAGGTAATCCTCGACTTACAACAGTTCGCTTAGTGTCTGTTCGAAGTTACAACGGCACTGAAAAAGTGACTTATGACCATTTATCACACTTATGACCATTGCAGCATCCCCAGGGTTATGTGATTTACATTCGGATGCTTGGCAACTGATTCATATTTATGATGGTCACAGTGTCCCAGGATCATGTGATCCCCTTTTGCAATCTTTTGACAAGCAGTCAATGGGGAAACCAGATTCACTTAACAACCATATTACTAATTTAACAACTGCAGTGATTCACTTAACAAATGTGGCAAGAAAAGTTGTAAAATGGGGCAAAACTCATTTAACAAATTTCTCATCCCTTCTTCTTTTACATCCTTTCCTGTCTCCCCCTCTTTTTATATCCTTTCCTCTCCCCTCTGCTTTTATAACCTCTCCTCTCCCCCTGTTCCTTATATATCCTCTCCTCTTTCCCACTCTTTTTATATCCTCTCCTCTTTCCCCCTCCTACTTTTATATCCTCTCCCCCCTCTTCCTCTCCCTGTCGAACTTGATTTCATTGAGGGCTGCATCAGCATTATGGTTACTGTGGTGGGGCAGCTCTACATCACTCAGGTCAGGGGGCGCCTGTGGGGGGATCCTGGGGTCTCTAGTGGAGGGGGTTAGGGTTAGTCTCCTTCCCCCCTCCTTCGCTCTTTCTCATTCCCATCTTCTTCCTTCTCTTTTCTTCTCCCTTTCTCCTCCCTTTCTCCTCATGGCTTCTCTCACAAAAAGCCTTTTCTCTCTTTCTTATGCACACATTCCTCCAATATCCTCCCCATTCTCACACATACGTTCCTCCAATATCCTCCCCATTCTCACACACATGTTCCTCCAATATCCTCCCCATTCTCACATACATGCCTCTCCAAAAGCCTTCCCCCCCCCACCGCTTCTCTGGCAAAAGCCTTTTTCCTCTCTCTCTCCCACCAAAACTGCCTCCTTTTATAGCCTCACTTGTATCCGCCCCCCTCCTCCTTTCTCTTCCGGGTGTGCCAGGAGTGCCGATCCTGGGGCCTTTGTCTCGCCCCAAGCAGCCCTACATCTCCCGAGGAGTCTCTCATTCCAAGTCCTGCGCTGCGCCGCTTTGGCTCGTTCCCTCCCCTGCTACACTTGGCTGGGCCGGGCAGGGCCGCGTACCACCTGACAGGTGCCAATGAACCACCAGAGGTACGCGTACCATTGGTTGAAAAGCCCTGCTGTAAAGCACTATGGAGCAGTATATAAATCTAAGTGCTATTGCTTAATTTATTATAATATAAATGTATGGGTTGTTTTATATCATAATTTCATTTACAATACTTTTCTCTATCACTTGTCACCAATTTATCAGAAGGATGTGGTGGAATCTTCAGCTAGAGAGGGAAGAAGTATAAAGAGGGGGCCGAGCTTAGTGTCCTTGCACAGCAGAAAGCAGTGCAGACCTTATCTCTCCCCGAGTTCCTGACGCCTTACCTGACCGTTCCAAAGAGAATGCAGTCAGTCTGGCGAGATTCTTGTAGATAGGCACTGCAGCAAAAAAAGAAGTAACTGATCAATTCACAGTATGGCTTTGGTTCCATGTGCCTCATAAGAATTTTAAAGGTCACCCTCTATTAGCTACTTAGAACAACTCAAGATAAAGGAATAAGAACTTGGCTTTCTATAATGATTGCGATATTCCATATCGGCTATTAACAATAGCCACAATTTTATACATAATTAAGCAATGCTTAGCTGCACTGGATATTTGCTAAAGTGGAAAGGTGGAATACACAGAGGATACATACTGGGCAGCTCCATTTAAATTCAACACTTTCAATTTTTAATAAGCATGTTCAGGATCAAAATATGAGTAACGTAAAAGTGACACAGGTATTAGTGTATGGATGGACAACCCATGACCTACTGGGGCATTGTTACAGAGATGTGTCCGAAATGGTATAGGGTTTCCTGCCTGAGCAGGGGGTTGGACTCGACCTTCAAGGTCCCTTCCAACTTTACTATTATTATTATTATTATTATTATTATTATTATTATTATTATTATTATTATTATTATTATTATTATTATTATTATTATTATGTTTCGTTACCTAAACAAAAACACAGAATGTGATCAGTGATGGGCAAAATGGAAGTGGGGAGTGACTTTTGACTGCCTGCAGGCTTCCCCATTGAGTTTTTTGTGGAAAGCTGGCCGGGAGTGATGTGAATGATGAACACATGATTGTGACAGACCACAACAATGTGGTAGTGCAGCAGTATGATGGTGCTGAAGTGACCACAATTTTGCCTTATTTCAACCAGTAATGGGCCTGGATTTTGGACACATTCTGTAATTCAGTACATTTGAGGTACGTTGATTAAAAAATTATTGCCCTCTGCTGCGCTGTTTTGCCCAATTGAAGGTTTCAAACAGACAAACAGGAAAGTTTTAGTAGTATATAGATTACAAAAACAACAAGCCATTTTCTAACTTTTGTGGAAGAATGAATGTTATCAGGTTTTCTTGATTAAAGGTCATGACAGCTCTTAATGTTAGGCCCCCTCTAAAAAAAGAAATCCAAGCTTCATCCCATATGAAGGCTAATATTTTTTTTTCTGTGTCTGGAAATTTTTAAGGTTTTTTTTTCTGACCAGGATTGAATAATACTTTTTAAAGGTTTTGTTTATAGGTAGGAGTTATATGGGAAAGAGTTCATTTGCTGTATTTTAAATTTATCTGATTAAGATTAAAACTACTACATTGTTATCCCCTGGTAACTTTGATTGGATTTTTACTGACTAGATTTGAATAATGAAGAAAATTAATGATAGAATATTTGATGTAAACATACAGGGAAGGGATTTAAAGTGCTTTATTAGATCAAAATTACAATAGTTAGATTGTTGTTTCTGGTAACCTTTAATGGGCTTTTGCTGATTAGGATGAATGCTGAGATTTTAAATACTTGTTTATAAAGAGGTGAGATAAGGGATAAAGCAGACATGTCAAACTCCCGACATCATGTCACATCGCGCAATGTATGTGGACTGTTTTGCCATTGCCAGCAATGGAATGGGCGCGGCTTCCACGTGACGTGTCCGGCCTTTGGGCCGGCAGTTTGACACCCCTGGGATAAAGGGATGGTTGTGTTTTAAGAGATGCTAATAAGTTGTTAAAATTGTTTATAGATGTTGGGATGAAGGAGGCGAAAAAATTACTTTTTTCTTTCTCCTTTAATTTTTTTTTCTTTGTACTTTTTCTTGTTCTTTTATATCTTATATTATTTTTTTCTGTTTGTATTAATATAGTAACATTAATTATTCCTATAAAAAAAGAACACAGCAACCCTTTTGTTTCCTCTTCCAGAGCTATAACACCTCTGCCCCTCTATTTTGTTTTGACTTAACATCAAGCTTCTGTTTTCCATTCACCCCAAATGTGTGGCAAAGAGGTGCTAAAGTTGTTTTCTGTTTTATTTCCATTCTGTCACTATTTACCTTGGAAAAAACGACAATATTTTCTGACCTTGTTTAGTTGACTTTTTCACAATAATCCTACAGAATAGGACTGCAGAATATAACTTTCCCTATCTAAATAAATACAGCTTTTTTTTTCCTGCTGCAGAATACTGTTGTTGTTTGTTGGAATCAAACATTATCAAATCGCTACCATGGAGGGTGAGTAATCTAACATGCTTTCACTGGCCTTGATCACCTCTGGCTATTTCAATTTCTGAACAGGACCTTTTCCTTCTCCATTCAGCTTCAAGACATGGATCTACTTTGACAAGCTTCTTAATGTGATTGCGTGACTGGCTTACTAATCAGCCCAGCCTCAGACTTTCCCAATACATCAGTGAACAGACGGTTCTCTCCTTTTACCTTGACATCTTGCTTCTTGGTTAGCTCTCAAGCCACAGGAGGAAAAAAAGATCTCCATGCTGTCCATTAGGCTTCCCTGAGCTTCTCTTGATAGATACATTCCATACTTCAAGCTGCTTCTGATGAAGTATCAAACTGGAAGGTTTTTCTTGTGTGAATGAAGCATTATGAGTTGCAGAATGGCACTGAACCCAAACGACAATAAAAGCCAAGGCAGAAGGTTTGCATCCTGAGATTCTCTCCTGAAGACATGTCAACAAAAGCCTGAAACAATTCTGTTTTGTGTATGTTATTCTGCTTTTATGTTCCTAAACTGAAACACTTTCTGATGCATAGACCGGCTGGCGACTCCCAGGGGGAGGGCCTTCTCGGTGGGAGCCCCCACCCTCTGGAATGAACTACCCTCAGAGATCCGGGTGATCCCGGATCTCCCTTCCTTCCGCCGCGCCCTTAAGACATGGCTATTCCAACAAGCAGGACTGGCCTAGGGGGAATTTTTAGTGGGGTTTTAAGAATAATTTTAAATTGACATAGGCCACATCAAATATTTCANTTTAATTAGGTTTTAAAGTGGGTATTTTATCTTTGTATTTGTTTTATCAGGCTGTCAGCCGCCCTGAGTCCGTAAGGAGAAGGGCGGGATAAAAATCCAAACAAACAAATAAATAAATAAATAAAATAGACGCAGTGGTGGCATAGGCACCGTTGACTGGCCAACTGGAGTAGATTATTTATTTATTTAAAAAACATATATCCTGCCTCTCCTCCAGGAGCTTAAATAAATATACACAGCACTCTTTCTTCTATTTTTTCCACACAAGGACACCACTGGGAGATAGCTTAGGATAAGAACAGAGCTGTAGCTGCAACTCCTATGGCCCAGCTTGACTCTATAAATGCTACACCACCTTGGCTCCTGCTGGAGTAAATTAGAACTTTTTTCTTTATAGTCCATGTCAAATAATGACATACATTTCTCTTTCGACTAAAAACAGAATAGATTTTAGGAGCTGCAAACCTAAGGAAGGAACAAGGTGCATGTGAAGAAAAGCTTAGCGCATCGTTCCCCTTTAACTGTTTTCTGATCAACCTGGACTCCTTCAGATGCTGTGTGGGCGGATGGGGGGGGGTCAGATATAAGGTCATATATGCTTTCTTTAGATGCTGGAAAACAAAGTGAGGAAAGGAAGGATTTAGAGCTAGGACAGATCAAGGTAAAAATGTTAAGTAATCACTTCTCAGGTATTCCTTTGCTTATCAAAATATAAGACATACAAAGTTTGCTTTCAGTTAGAAGCAAGCAAATGAAACAGGTATGTTTTTAAAATTCCCTTTTCTTATGATTATTCTTTGGAAAATCAATGCAAAGATAATTTAAAAAGTCCTTTGGGTGTGGCCTTTGAAATGGTATGCAATGTCTACTGGACATAAACATTCTTCTATTTGATTTTGTCACTTTCCCAGAGTATGCAGGGCAATCAATAGTGTGGGTATGTGTGAATAAACTCTAAAAACAAAATAAATACAGCAAACTGTTGGTAGTAAAATCTGAACTGGTTCTTATTCCAAGCTGGGAGAAAGAAGTAGAATAAATGAATGGGAGGCAGGTTGCAGTTGGAAAGGAGGTCTCCATTTATTTAATAGTCAGAAACAACAGTGACAGCAGCATGTTTCTGGGATGGCTGACAAATTGGGGCTGATAGTAGATGGGCTTTTACACAGTTTTGAGGGCTTTGTGATTGAGATGCCTGTTCCTGTGCAAGAATATGTGCTTTAATATTTTAATGGCTGTTGCCAGTTTCCTATGGGATCATGTAGGGGTCATGACTGGCTCCCCAGGCAAAAGGGGAAATGCAAATCCTAGGTGTTTCATTTGTCTGAGCTAATCTTGTCAGTTTTGGCTCCTTGCCTATTGTGCTGCTTATTCAGAGCTGCTGGGTGCCCTTTGTTTATGAACAGAGTGGCCTGGCTTTATGAATGCATACAAAATATCCATCCCTAAAGCCTAACCTCTTCAGGCTTCTGCTTGAGGCTGTTTTCCTATAGCAGAAAGACCTGGGCTCCTTTCTGTCTTTGTTAAGGAGATTTTTCTCCTCTTCTCCTTTAGGGGAAATATTCTATTCTGTCTCTTTTAATATTCTGTAGAATATTTTATTCGGGGTGTGTGTGTGTGTGTGTGCTTCCCACAAAATCATATTGCTATGCATTTTGCATTTTTTCTCAACACTGTGAAGTTTGAGGGACTAGATGGCTACAGTTTAGCTATATTTTGAAATAGAAATAAATGAAGACTTTAGAATAGAATAGAATAGAATAGAATAGAATAGAATAGAATAGAATAGAATAGAATAGAATAGAACTGGAAGGGACCTTGGAGGTCTTCTAGTCCAGCCCCCTGCTCAAGCAGGAGAACCTATACCATTTCAGACATGTGACTGTCTAGTCTCTTCTTAAAAATCTCCTGTGATGGAGCGCCCATGATTTCTGGAGGCAAGCTTTTCCCCTGATTAATTGTCCTCACTGTTAGGAAGTTTCTCCTTAATTCCAGGTTGCTTCTCTCTTTGGTCAGTTTCCAACCATTGTTTCTTGTCTTGCCCTGGAGAATAGTTTGACCCCCTCTTGAATGAATGAAGACTTCTATGGGAAATGGGAAAGCAGTCAACAGGAATGCTAGTTTACCACCAGCTTATCAAGTACTTAGGAGGTGAAGGCTTGGCAGCATAAGGAAACAATAGCCAATGACTTATAGCTAGCTATTAACATCTAAAAAGCCACAGACAACAGGCACCATATAAATACCACACACACCACACACAGAATAGACAGAAGAATGTACTTGCTAGAGAGAAGTTCCCTGAAGATGGGCTCCAGCACAAGTCTGAAAGCCTGGAAGACTAGAACTCTGGTCCTGGTGACTGACCCAGATTGGACCCTGCAACTTCTGTGTTTTTTAAATAGTTTTCATTTATTTATAAATATACTTCAGTCTAAGCAGAGACACTACAAGTAGTCCTTGACTTACAACAGTTCATTTAGTGACTGCCCAAAGTTACAACGGCATTGAAAAATGTGACTTATGACCATTTTTCACAGTTACAGCCTTTGCAGCATCCCCATGATCATGTGATCAAAATTCAGATGCATTGTTGACCCGGACTTAGGGGACAGTGTCGATTGTGAATACGTGCAGATGGCCCTGCTATCTCTGGCCACTTGCAGAACCATGAATGCAAGGTCATAAAAGGACAGCAAAGGAAACACCCAATATCCTAACCCACCTGGGAACATCTGGTGTCTTGGGGAAACACCCCAAAGGGCACATTTTTAGCTACTTCTGCTTTCTTTCTTGTTATCTACAGTGTGCCAGCCTTAAAGGGTGAAGTCTTCATCTTATGTGTGTCAGCTTTGCTAGGTGAATTGCTTATGTAATCAAAGAAGGTATAAAAATAAGGCTTTTCTGATATTTGGGGCTTTTTCTCTCTTTTAGAGAAGCCCGTCTTTGTTCAGCTGAATAAAAACGTAAAGCTTGAAGGTAACTTCTGGTTTCCTGTATTTTTTTTATCAAGCAAAACCTCAGAACCTGCACAGCAGCATGGCAACTGGTTCATATTTATGATGGTTGCTGTGTCCCAAGCTCATGTGATCACCTTTTGCGAAGGTGGGGAAGACAGATTCACTTAACAACCAGACTATTAATTTATCAGCTGCAGGGATTCACTTAACAAATATGGCAAGAAAGGTTGTAAAATGGGGCAAAACTCATTTAACAACAGAAATTTGGGGCTCAGTTGTGGTCATAAGTCAAGGACTACCTGTATTTAGCAGCAAATCTTCATTTCAAAGCCTCAGAGAGAAACATTATATAATTCAGAATGCTGTGAATATTTTATGTATCTTCCTTCCTTCCTTCCTTCCTTCCTTCCTTCCTTCCTTCCTTCCTTCCTTCCTTCCTTCCTTCCTTCCTTCCCTTTTTCTAGATTTCTAATACCCTTTAGATAGTTAAATAAACAATTTCTGAAAGTGATTAGAAACAAGGTTAGTGAATTTAGTGTCCTTTAAAAAGCTCCACTACAGTTGTGAACTTAAACCCCTTGTCTGCTGGCACTGAAATGGGAGGGGGATCACTGTCCTGCAATCTCCTCATGAGGAGCAACCATCCAGAACACAGATGGGTGATCTCCTGTGCCCTCTTTGTCCAGAGAGTTTCCAAAGAACCAGTCCAATCACCAGATGGGCAATGTATTAAACATGCCAAGTTCATCACCCAGAGAGCCCAGGATGAGGAGGAGCCAAACTTCCTAGTGTGGAGATTAATATTTGAGTATGTTGTTTCAGCCAGCCTCATCTCCTGGTGTTTGTCTTGGTTTGCCTCTTACTTGGTTGTTCTCTAACTTAGATGGTCATCTGTACTATCTAAGTACATGCAATATGTATTGGTGCTGTGGACGATTTGGCAAGGAGGTTTAGTGAGGTCCCAGACTTTTCACATGAACAAGTCAAAAATAGTTTATTTCTTTCCCCATTTTATCCATTTGTATTTGGACTTGTCACAGTGTAAAAAAACATAACCCAAGGCTATATAGATGGATCTTCTACCTAATATCCGGATGCTCCTTAAAAGTATATCTACAAAGACTCAGACATACCCAGATAATGCTGTTCTTTGTCATTTGGATCAAAGGCAAATGCATGATCGAAACAAGTCTGATTTTAAAATATAAAAGTCAGTCAAGGACACCTGCAGATTGGGGAGGGGGGAGGGTTAGGCATGTTGGTGTTGTGTTTGTCCATCGATTTCGATGAAGACCTTGACATCTTATGGATTATGGGCCATCAGCGGTGTGTCCGTAGATGGCTGATGAGACCAATAGAATCGGTTGAAAGGTGCTTCATTTAATTCAGGGGTCCTCAAGCTTTGCTGGCTGAGGAATTCTGGGAGTTGAAGTCCACAAGTCTTAGTTGCCAAGGTTGAGGACTCCTGATTTAATTGGACCAGCTAGGGATTGCCTTCTGCCTCAGAGGAGCCTCTGGCAGTACAGTGATTGATTATGTGCCATCCAGTCATTTTCAACTCCTAGTGACTAAATAGATAGATTTTTCTCCATGATCTGGCAGTAGAATGGGTATATATTTGGCTGATATTTCCCTTATGCTTCTGTGAGTACTTTAACTCTTGTAAAAAATAACAGCCTAGTTCTGAATCCTAAAAGAACCTCTTAGCTTTGACTGGCCACTGCTAGCAAGACATAGTGTATAGACACACTATAAATAAATTATGTCAATTCAAAAAAAGCTAAATATGTTAATTTTTGCTTTCCTAACCCTACTTCACATGCACAATAGTTAGCCCAAGATTTTCCCTGTGATTGGAACAGGCAGTCTTTATTCCATAGCAACCAGCTTGTTGAAATAGCAGGTGAAGTCTACAGGCTGTGCTTTCGCCCCATGCTGATGGATAAATGGAATGAATCTCAGCTTCTATTTATAACAACACATCAGAACTGCACTTACAGTTTAAACAAAGATGAAGAAATACACAAGTCCAAAGCAGCACTGTAATTTTCCCACTTTACTGTCCAAGGAAAGAATGGAGATGAATCAGAGATATAATGACAATGCAAACTATGACGGTGTACTTTTGTTTATTTCAACAAAGCTAAGACATGTGCATGATTTTGCAGTGAGGCTGTAGGGACTGACTCCTGGATTGTTGTCTGGGAATTTCCCTTGATTTTGATGTTTTTGTTTTACATGGCATTTTGCATGATCTACTATACACTGTGTGATGCTTTATATTAAGGAATGGCTTGATGATATGTTGTCAATTAGGAAACAAGGGGGAGGCATGATATATGTTCAAACAAAGTAACTTAGATAAGGGGCTGAAGATCAAGATTGCAAACATCTGGACAGATGAAGCCATGGGCAATATCATGAAATGGACTATCATGAGGGCCTCTGATACAGTTGGACCCAAGACTTCTTCCCTTTACATCTAGGTACCTTTAATAAGATTATGTGAAGGATGTTTCCTAAAAGGAAGGTAGGTTGCATAATTTGTGTGAAGTGATCTTGAGATAAGAGAGTAGATCAATCTGGAACAGAAAAAGTCTAACTGAAGTAAGTGCCAGTAGGAAATTCCAATTCCAAGGATGTGGTTAAATTGCTTGGATAACAAGAAAATACAACAAGACTTTGTAAAGTAGAGTGACACTGAGAGGTTCTTCAACACTGTCCTAATGTAAAATCTTGTATAGCTATCTCATGCTTCCTACATCTGGTATCCGGTCTTCTTGACAGACCAGAGGAAATTAAAACACAGCATTACAGAATCATGGATCTTAGCAATCCACTTAAAACATATCAAAGCTGGTAAGATCATTCATCCAATGTTTTATTGGAGTGTTTAGAAGAGAGGAACCCTGGATAGATGCTCTGACTCAGGAATGAATGCAGTATTGCAGGCTAACTCTGCCCTCTACCAGGTGTTTGATCCTGACTGATTCAAGGTTGACTCAACCTTCCATTCTTCCAAGGTCGGTAAAATGAGGGTCCAGATTATTGCGGGCAATATGTTGACTCTGTAAACCACTTAGGGTTGTAAAGCAATTATGGAGCGGTATATAAATCTAAGTGTTATTGCTATCTGATAAATTACTCATAAATTTAAAGGTATGCAGAACGGTTTTTTGTAAGAGAGTTCTTTGACCATCCAGGCTTGTTTATTCATTTATGGGAAGCAGTTGATTTGTTGAGTTGTCCATTGTAATGGCAAATTATGTAATCAGCACAGCAATTAATAAACCTTTGGGATTATTAGGCTCAAAAATAATGAAGGTTTTCTGAGTGTATAATCGAGCATGGGGAATATTCCTGTGATCTATCAGGAAAACACCTTTGGGAATGAAAGAGAAGTAATGTGGCTAAAAGAGAAGCCATCTTATGAAGAGACTGCTACCGCACTGGGAAACATATCCCACTCAAAGCAAAATATTATCATGCTTTAAGACGGCATAAATACCGGTAGTTACTCTCTTTTCTATTTTCTACTCTCCTTTTAATATTTCCATTAGAAATAATGTCATGTTTGGTATTACTGACGCTGCAGAATGTAGAGAAAAATAGAACATTGCTTTGAGGTTGGTCAGATTAAGTAGGTCTATACCAGGGGTAGGCAACCTTGACTCTTTTATGACTCGTGGACTTCAACTCCCAGAATTCCTGAGCCAGCATGGCTGGCTCAGGAATTCTGGGAGCTGAAGTCCACGAGTCATAAAAGAACCAAGGTTGCCTACCCCTGGTCTATATTGTACAATACGCCATGTTACTTATCATTACATTGAACATAAGACCTTCCATGTTGGATCAGGTTGAGACTCATCTTAGTACAGCATCTCTTTCCCACAGTCGCCAAAGATATCTACCATGCGTGTAAGCAAGAGGTATGGACGCCTCCTTTCCCTCTCCTTGTTTTCCTGCATCTGGAATTTGGAGGTATCTTTGCTTCCAATCCAGGGGATACACTGAGTCTTCAGGTCGAGCAGCACTTCTTGGTCTGTTCATCCAAAGTTTATCCAAGTGCATTTGACAAGCATCCAAGTTAATGGCCAGAACCTTCCCTTGTGGCAATGAATTCCAGAGATTAATTTTGCACTGTGTGAAAAAATGCTTTGTCTCTTTTAAATGTCCTCCCAGACAGCTTTAAGATTCTGACAGAAAAAAAATCTTCACGACCACTTTCCCTATGCTATGCATGATTTTTTAATGTTTCAATCATATGTTCCCCCTCCAACTGTCTTATTGTTAAGATAGAAAATCCCTGGCATTCTAATCTCTTTTTCCTAAGGAAAATGTTCAAACTGGCTAGTAGCTCTCTTCTGTACTTTCCCCCCAGCTTTTCCACATGTGGCCATCAGAACCAGTGTTCCAGATGTGGACTTTCCCCTATTGGAGGGGCATTACAATGTTGGCATTTTAATTTGTCATGCCCTTTCCTAAAGATCTCCAGCATGGAATTCACTTTTTTTTTCACAATTTGTTCCTTTCCTTATGTATCCCAGGGAAAGGATACACCCCTAGCATTAGTATATAGTTTGTTAAACTGTGGCTTGTGGGGGAAAAAAAATCCCAATGGCTGAGTTCACACAACCCACCAAGCCCAAACCAATCATATTAGGGCTCAGCAGACTGCAAACCCTGTCCATGCCTCAACTGCCATATTGGGCGGGGTGCTTTACCCTATTTCTTGTTGAAATAAGAAGGACCGATCATCCTCCCGGGGAGGGGGGAATGGGAAACACTGGCCAGGTAAGGAAGCACCTGGATCCTTTCCACCATCTTAGTGGCAGGTTGAAGACCTACACGGGTTCCTCCTTTGAGCAGGTCTCTGAAAGGAGGGAGCAGAAAGCCGGGAAATGCGGTAGAGGAGCGCAGCCTTCCTCCGCCTGCTCGTTCCTTACAAGTGTGGGAAGAGTGATGCCCTGAGGAGGAGGAGGAGGAGGAGGAGGGAAAGGCGTTCGTCATCGGTCCCGCTGTCCTTTCGCCCAGCCGCTCGTAGAAGAGGGAGGACGAGGCCGGCGAGGCAATCGGAGGCGTTCTTGGATGGTCGCTTCCCTTCCGCAGCTGTTTGGTAATAGCCTATCTCCTTCCTTCCTTCCTTCCTTCCTTCCTTCCTTCCTTCCTTCCTTCCCCATTCGATTCCAGGGGATCAGGAGGCTGAAGCTGCACCATATATAGCCAGGGCTGCCTGCTTTATTGATTGACTTGCATTTCCAGCATCTCCCCCGCCCCCTTTGGCGCTGCAGCGGCGGCAGCACCAGCACCAGCAGCAGCCCGGAGAGGGAAAGGGAGAGGGAGAGCAGGTGGACAGTTGAGAGAGAGAGAGAGAGACTGCGGAGAAGCTGCCCTGGAGACATGGCGGACCGAGGCCTCTGAATAAGCAAAAATTGAGCGCGGGGGGGGTGGGGAGGGCAACGAAACAGGCTCCCTCCCGATTTCTCCTTTTCCTCCTTCCCCAGCGCAATTATGCTGTCCCGATGTGGAGCGGCCGAAGGACAAACGGCGCAGCAGCTTTGGGGAGCCTTGGACTCCTTCCCCTCGCATCTACTTCTTCATCTTGCATCCCACCCTCTCCCTTGGCCTTAAGCTGAGGTAGCTGGCTGCTTCCCAACAACATCCAGGGCGAATTGCTGTCCGTCCCTCCATCCCTCCATCCTGTGGCTGCCTCCCTCCCTCCCTCGCCCTCCCTTCCACTTCTTCCCATCTGTCTCCATCCTTCTTTCTTCCTCTCATTCTCTATCTCTTTCTCCTGTTCCTCCCCTCCCCCCACCTCCTCCCTGGCTGCCACCGCCGTCCTCCAAAGCCATGGCTGCAGAAAAGATCTTGGAGACTGTGGATCACTATAAATCTGAGATTGAGCGCTTGACCAAAGAACTGACAGAGACCACCCATGAAAAGATCCAGGCGGCTGAATATGGGCTGGTGGTCTTGGAAGAGAAGCTGACCCTTAAACAGCAGTATGATGAGCTAGAAGCTGAATATGATGTCCTCAAACAGGAGCTGGAGCAGCTGAGAGAGGTGAGTTGGGAAACCGGCTGATCTCATTCTTCATTTCCCCCATCTCAATATGGTACCATCTTTTTTGTTTTCTGTCTTGATTCCTGGCATATGCCATGTATGCTTAAAAAAGAAAGGGAAGGAAAATACCCACCAGATCTCCTTGCTTCGTGATATTTTCTGAACTATTTCATCTAAAAAGAAGTGTATTGTAGGCCAAATGTTTTGAATCTGGATCTATAAATGTAGGATAAGACTGAAATGGCAGTGATTCAAGTGATACAGGGACCAGCACTGGTCAACAAAGAAGCTTAAAAGTTATTAGGGATCTGATATTTTAAATGTATTACTGATCAAAATATGGCAATACATGCTATGTATAGACACGACTTTTGGGTTTTTTTTATATTTGAGGGTAAACATGCATATTGCACTGAATAGCTAGGTTCATATTAAGAAAAAAAACATTTAAAAAGAAACATGAACATCTTTACATTTTTTTTAAAAACTAGCAATTCTTTATTACATTTGTTTACATCCTTTTATAATTTACCTGTCAATGGGATCCATCATAGGCATCCATTTCTGTCTAGAAAGATATATTTGATCTGGGTCAATCAGGTTTGCCTAAAAAGAAACTGATACGTATCTAATCTGTGCATGTCACTGAGCAATCTGTATTTTTTCTTTGCATATTATTGAAGAGATACAAGCAAAGATTTATAATCTCATAATGCAGATTGCAGATAGGTATTTATGGTAAATTAATCAAATCGTGAATTCTAAATTCATATTTATGTCCATATATTATATTTTACAAATAATAGAAACCTAAAGGTGAATTCTGATATGCACTAGTATGGGAATAAGTATAACTCAATGAATCTATGTATGTATGTACTCAATTTTGACAGAAATGCCCATAGAAAACATCAGTGGTAACTGAAATGGCTGGATTCTTCCCTGTGAATATTTACTTATTTAACTGACTTTTTTAAATCTTGCCTTTATTACTTTATAAGTAATTCAAGGCAGTGAACATACATATTTCTCCTTCCTCCTTCTATTTTCTCCACAAGAACAAAACAACCCTCTGAGGTGGGCTTGGTTGAGAGAGAGTGACCAACCTGAAGTCACCTAGTCTGGCTAAGGCAGGACTAGAATCAGTGGTGGGATTCAGCCAGTTCGCACCAGTTTGGCAGAACCGATAGTTAATTTTTTGTTGCCCAGGCCCAGAATGGACTTCCGGAAGCGGCATCCACACAGAGAACTAGTTGTTCACATATTTGAATCCCACCACTGACTAGAACTCACAGTCTCCTGGTTTGTAGGCCGGTGCCTTCACCATTACTCCAAACTGGCAACATTCTTTGGTATGTGGACGTGAGTGAAAATTTGACCTTGTTCCCCCAAACCTTCTGGGTCCTGGCTCTAAAGTTTAGTAGAAATTTCTGTTTATGTCAGATATGTTGGATTACAACTCTCATAATTCCCACTGAAGATAGTGAACTTATTGAAGAAAGCTGACTATTGCTGATAGGAACAGAAATTCACCCCACAGGGCTGTGGTAGGGAAAAATAGAAGGAGGAAAGCACATTAGTCATGTTCACTGCCTTTGACTTCTTTATAAAAAGTAATAAAGGTGGGATTAAATAAAATCTTTAAAAACCTAATATAAATCCATGCAATGAGATCAGCTAGATGACAACATCAATCGTATGGACTGATCTTGAACATTTAGCGGGATTGGATTGGATTAGTACTTGATTTGGACACCACCTGGAAATACTAAGATTATAGGTGAAACTGGAAGTTGGAAAACATTTTGCACATGATCAGTGGAAATGACTTCTCCACCATGGCCAGGAAAGCTACATGGATTGTCCGTAAAGTCATCATCAGTTGAGTTAGACTTGAAGGAGACTTTATGAAATAAAAGTGACATAGATGTTAGTTGCTAAAGTGAAATGATATCAAAGGACGGGGGTGGGGGGGAGGTTGCACAATTGCTGGCAGTGTGTAGTCTGGATGAGAAAAGGATGAGAGTGTAAGATAAGTCCTACCATTAGGCATATGATAGCTCCAGGGAAAAGCAAGGCATTGCTGAGTAGCTCATCAGAAGCAAGAGAATGACTAGGCAGGTTGGCATGGAGAAGGATGACATATACCGTATTGATAAACCAGGAGGTGAAGAAAAAGGAAGATCATTTCCAGTGGCAACCTGAATATGTGAGTAATGAAGAAAATTCTCATTGCGTGGAAAAAAGGTAAATCCAATGTGTTCACTGTTGGTGTACAATATCCTGTCTTTAGTGATATATAGTTCATTTTCATTCATAAAAAATCATCACAGTGATGCTTGGATGCTGTTATATAAAGAGGTCTCATTGGTCTTTTATTTTAGAAATGGCAGTGGTGATTTTATAATTTTACATATAATTCTCAGCATTTTCATAAAATAGTATAGGTAGTCCCCGACTTATGACCACAATTAAGCCCAGTTATTAAGTGAAAGTTGCCCCGTTTTACAAACTTTCTTCCCGCAGTTGTTAAATGAATCATTGCGATTGTTAAGCTAGCAATACAGTTGTTAAGTGAATCTGGCTTCCCCATTGACTTTGCTTATCAAAAGTCACAAAAGGGGATCACATGTCCCCCTTTTATGAAACCTTTGTATTGTAAATATGAGTCAGTTGCCAAGCATCTGAATTTTGATCATGTTACCATGGGGATGCTGCAATTGTCGTAAATGTAAAAGTGAAAAATGTCACTTTTTTCCATGCCATTGTAACTTGGTCACTACCTGTAATTTCTGATATTAAAATCCATTGTAACAAAATAATGTATATAAATACGATAGATCAACTAGCGTTTTGCTTAAGACATGCCCACAATAAGGAGACATGCATTGGTTGAATGCAAAGTGTAAAAGAAAAGTTAGCGAGCCTATTTTGTAAAGTGATACTTATATTTCTTCTAAAATATTTTCTCTAAACATGACTGCATTGCTTAAAAACAAAATAAAGTGTTTTCTTCATGTCTTTGTGTAAATATCATGCAGATATTTTTAGATTTGCTCAGCTGATTTGATTAAAGCCCTTAAGATTTCTTTAACTGATAGCCTGATTTATATGCACAAAAAACAACAATGTGCTATTTTTTAGTTTAACTGATTGTGCTAAAAAATTAACTGGTCTGAAATACAACCAAGTAAAATGGGATTGAATTAATAGCTTGATAAACCTTATCAGTTTTGGAAGTAATCTTCTAATTGGATTTACCCTGTGATAATCCAGTCTTAGCATTGCATTTATACAATGTACAGTATGTATTATAGAGATACACAAACCTTGTAAAAACTGCAGAGAGAACTTGCACGGCTTATTAGTTTTCTGCTGCTCATAGGTTTTCTATTGGGTGAAGTACTTCTGAATATATAAAGCAAAGGTGTCTAACCTTGGCGACTTTAAGAATTGTGGACGTCAACTCCCAGAATTCCCCAGCCAGCCATGCTCCTGAGTGACTATCTTTGCATGTGTATGCTTGCACAGCCACTTTGCACCCTGCAGAGGCATCTGGAAGTAATTTAAGAAGCAGCTGCATTAACCAGAAAAAAAAAGATACAGCTTATTTTTATTGGTGTGAAATAATTCTGGTACTGTTGCCATAAGTTTGTCTGCTTATTTATTTATTAATAGATAAGTTTTGTAAGACTGCCCAATTCAAACAATGAGGCTCTGGGTGGTGCCTTTCTTGGATAATCCTCTCTTCACCTGCTGCATTCTTGTGTCTATTTATTTGTATACTTACAGTCCATCACAAGCATTCTGGGGCCTTCTTGGATCTCTTTCTTCCTCTAGGCTGCATTCTTCAGCCCCAGTGAATTCAGCAGGAGTTCATTTTGTATAGAAACATCTGCAGTAGGTCTGTAGATGTTTTAGCTTTCTGGGAAGAGCAGAGCAAAGGGCTGCTGTGTCAGCATCTATGTCATTCATAGAGGGATAGAGAGCGGTTGATTTTATTGGGTACACCGTGGCTTGCTGATTGAGCCTCGACACAATGAACTCCCGTTGTTGGTTACCATTTAGCCTTGGTGCAATGAAGTCCTCAACTTTTTTGCCACTCTTTTTTTTTAATTGACATCTGACTCATCAGTGCCAACGCACTAGTGCCATACCAATGTTGTGATAGAATTTTAATCTTATATCATACACATATACACACATGTATATATTATTTACATACTTATGCATACACATACACACATACATACACACAAAGACACATATACACACTCTACACAGATTGATTGATTGATTGATTGATTGATTGATTCATTCATTCATTCTTAGACCTTTAGGGATTATATTTAGGCAAATTTCTTAATAAAAGATGAATGAAGGAAGCATTCACTTTAGCCTGCATAGAAAGTTAAACTTCAGTTAACCTCAAGGATAGATACTTACTCCCTAAACCCCAATTTCTGTTAGAAATGATTAAGCAGAGAGAATGTAGAAGTATCTTGTTGTGATAAGGAATACCCAAGATGTGCATATGTTCTAAATGTAAAACCGCCAAGCTATGTATTTCAACCTATACTGCATATTAGCCGGCTAATGCATTTCTCTCTCTCTCTCTCTCTCTCTCTCTCTCTCTCTCTCTCTCTCTCTCTCTCTCCCTCCCTCCCTCCCTCCCTCCCTCCCTCCCTCCACACACACACAGACGCACAAACACAAGCAAACACACACAAGCACATATAAACATACAGACAAATTTTTCATTATTCAGGGCACTTTGAGGGATTGTGCTTCAAATCATCATGTAATGAAATTTATAATATTCTGCCACACTCAGACCAAAAGATAATTTTGAAGCAACACTGCTGGTTACCAGAACAGAACAAGGGTATGACTGTAGGAAAATACCGTACAACATCTAATTCTAGAAGTTAGGTCAGGTTAAGACCACACCAATAAAAAAAAACATGAAAACATAAATGCATCCAAATAGCTTGGGATGAAAATTATAGTATAGTAATACTTTCTCTTTAAAAAGTCATCACAGGTAGCCATGGATTAATGATGATAGCTGGGGCTGGCAACTTCTTTGTTAAGCCATGTGGTCATAAAGTGATCTTGATTCTATCCCTCTGTTAATGCAGTCTAGCACTGTGTTGGCTTTTTTGGCAGCTGCAGCACACTGTTGGCTCATATTTAAGCGATTGTCCACTAGGACTCCAAGATCCCTCTCACAGTTACTACTATTGAGCAAGGTACCATTATTATACCTGTGCATTTGGTTTTTCTTGCCTAAATGTAGAACCTTACTTTTTTCTCCATTGAATTTTATTTTGTCAGATAGTGCCCAATGTTCAAGTCAAGATCCTTCTGTATATTAAGCCTGTCTTCTGGAGTGTTGGCTATTCATGCCAGCTTGGTGTCATCTGCAAATCTGATGAGTTCCCCATCTATCCCCTTATCCAAATCATTAATGAAGATGTTGAAGAGCACTGGGCCCAGAACAGAGCACCGGGGCACCCCACCACACACTTCCCTCCATATAGATGCGGTTCCATTGTGGACCACACGCTGAGTACGGCCATTCAGCCAGCTACGAATCCATCTGGTGGTGATGCTGTCTAACCCTCATTTTTCTATCTTATCAAGTAGGAGGTTGTGGTCTACTATATCAAATGCCTTACTGAAGTCCAAGTAAATTATATCCACTGCATTCCTCTGATCCGCTAATTTTGTCACCTGGTCAAAGAATGCAATAAGATTTGTCTGGCATGATCTGTTTTTGACAAACCCATGTTGGCTTTTGGTAATGACTTTGCTTGCCTCTAGGTATTCACTGATTCATTGCTTGATTATCTTTTCCAGAATCTCCCCAGGTATTGAGGTCAGGCTGATAGGTTTATAGTTTCCTTGATCCATTTTTCCCCTTTTTTGAAGATGGGAACGGCATCAGCTCTTTTCCAGTCCTCTGGTAGTTCCCCAGTACTCCAGGATCTTTGAAAGATATAGTTCAGTGGTTCTGAGATCACATCTGCCAGTTCCTTCAGAACTTTGGGGTGTAATCCACCTGGTCCTGATAATTTGAACTCGTCTAGGGTGGACAGGTGCTCACTTACCATTTTCTTGCATATCTTAACTTGGGTTTGAAATCTGTTTTTTATGGTACTGTTTTTGATAGGTTGGATTGTTTTTTCCCTTTGTGTAAAGACAGATGCAAAAAATGAGTTAAGTAGTTGTGCTTTCTCCCTGTTGCTTGTCACCTTCTTTCCATTTTCTCCCACTAATGGACCAATCATTTCCTTAACTTTTTTTCTTGTTTTTACATGTTGAAAGAAGCTTTTTTTGTTATTTTTTACTTTTGTTGCAAACCTTAGTTCTTTTTGAGCCTTAGCTGTCCTCATTTCACCTTTGCAGGCTTGGGCTATTTGCTGATATTCTGCATAAGTTATGTGCCCCTCTTTCCACTTTTTATATTTGTCCTTTTTGTTTTTCAATTTATCAGAGAGTTCTTTATGCAGCCATGATGGTTTCTTTTGAGAGCTGTTATTTTTCTTCTTCATTGGTATTGTGCTAGACTGGGCTTTTATAATGTCACTTTTCAAAATTTCCCAAGCTTCTTGAGTTGTTTTCCTCTTGAGGATTCTCATCCGTGGAATCCTTCCCAAGCTCTCTCTAAGTTTATTGAAATTAGCTCTCTTAAAGTCCAATTTATTAAAATGCAGCCTGTAATTTTTTTCCTTATGCAAATAGGATTTTCAGGGTTTGCCAGAACTGTGGGCTATAGGAAATTTTAGCTTCCCCTTTTGATTTAATGCTGTTCTGCCCCTTTTTAATCGCTACTTATATTTTTAAAACTTCAGCATTAGTTATAGTCATATAGTTGACATGTTTAGGTTTCTCTCTTAATTTTAAAAAAACATCTTTTATTCAAGAATGGATACTTCCTCTTTATTCCTCCTTATGCCATTATTTTATTTAAGAAGTATGGTTGTGTTTTTCTTAAGTCTATAATTGATATCTCACTTAACAACTGTGGCAAGAAAAGTCGTAAAATGGGGCAAAACTCACTTAACAAATGTTTCACTTAACAACAGAAATTTTGGGGTCAATTATACTTGTAATTATGGTAATCAGTTATGGACTACCTGGATGTGTTTTCCCAGGATTTTATGGGAACCATAGAAGACAGCTCCATAGGAATAGATTAGCTGTTTCACGCTGTTCCTGCTAAATGTTATGGGCATACCCACAAATCACATTTTTGTCCTTCAAATCTGGATTACTGCACAGCCCTACAGAAAAATATCTAAATAAAGCTAGAAATGTGTCAGCAGTTCTCTGAACTAAAATTGTTGACTTGGGAGACAATATATTTAGACTGTGGAATGCCATTTACTACACAGAGTTGGCTTTCTGTATAATGGGGCAACTGATGTTTTCAGCCTTTTTCCTTGAAGCCTAATAATGAATGGTCTGTTTTAAAAGAGGGGATGCAATTTATAGTTTTTCAGGGACAAACATCTTCAAAATAGCATAAGACATAAGTCTGGGAGCAAAAATTGCAGTAATTCTGCCAGTTTCAGTCAGGAAAATACTGTATGTGCACTGCCTGTGTGATGTTTTCAAAAGCAGTGTTCTAAAACTGAATTACATAAAAGGAAAATGAGTTTTTAAAAGTCCTGAACATTTTTAAAAGGATTTATCACATTACCTTATGAAGGAGATTTTGTGTATAAGATTACATGTGTATACGTATCAAGTTAAATGCAAGGCAGTTTCCCTGAATAAATGCCTAAATGCTTGTAGCAAATGTCAGCACCTGATCTTGTTTCACTAACAAAAGCTTGGGTGGGTGACTATCAGCAGTTCAAGGGCTAGAGGTCTCCAGTATTTGGATCTGAAGCAAGCAAGGATGCTTAAGATTTTGCATAGCAGATTTTCTTAAAGTTGCAGCTTCTTTAAAAAAACACCCAACAGATACAGGGAGGATGCTCACACTGGATTCAAAGTGTTAGGCTTCCCTTAATTAACAGTATAAAAAAAGTCTTCAAAAATAGATTACCAAGGACACAGCCCCAATTGGCCAATCAATCAATTTATTTTGTTCAGAGACCGCAAAACAGTTCTTTGAAAAAAGAGTCAGACTTAACTCAGTGAATATCAATGCAGCCTATATAGCACAGAAATTTATTAGAGTTAAACAAGCTATAATGTCATATAACAATACAAGCAAAATTGTAAAATTAAGAATTTTGGCCTTTAAAATTAATATAGTAAGGCATTATGCCATTTGAATAAGACAATTAAATTATTATTTAGAAAAATAGAATGGTAAAATTACTAATCTAAAATATAGAACTATTATAATGCTAAAAACTGTGGAAAAAACTATACTACTAATAATTATTTAGAGGAAATTCAGTCATTTGTATAAAGGCAAACTCAAGTACTTATATTTACCGTAGAAAAGATATGACGTAATTACTAAAGAGTGTCTGTCAGTGCTGGGTATGAAATATGAGCCCTGTTTATAATGAAATGAAAATTTGTATTATCTCAGTGATACAATGGGCCAGGATGACTCTCTCCTTTGGCCAGGAAGCCAGATTCCCATCTGTCTTTTGTTCTGCTATGGTGACAAGCTATACACTTCTGACCACATGAAATGTATTCACACACCAAGCACCCCTATCTAAGATTCAGTGATGGGATTCAAATATGTGAACAACCGGTTCTCTGTGTGGATGCCGCTTTCGGAAGTCCATTCTGGGCCTGGGCAACAAAAAATTAGCTACTGGTTCTGCCGAAGTGGTGCAAACCAGCTGAATCCCACCACTGCTAAGATTCTAATACTATGCACCTCTATCCAGGGCTATAGGCTAGAGTGGGAAGTATTTAAACAAATTTATGAAGAAGGCAATTATCCTGTGATCATTGGGACTTGTGTTTGGGCAAAGGATGTCAACTAATGTTAACAATTAATTATCTGCCATATTGAGCATATTTGACCTTTCCCCGAGAGTATCTGCCGCTTCTTCCAGATTGGATAGGGTAGGCATGTTCTTACCATTTAGTGGGACCTCAGGAACATTAATGATTTTGAGTATTTACACAAACTTTACTGAATGTCTCTAATGAATAATAAAATTGGCTTTCATGCTCTTACTTATCAAGTGTCACAGGCTTCTGTTGCATTACTTTTTCTTGGATAGTTCTATATAATATTGCTTTAAACATCAGGGCTGGGAATACTGCCTAGAAATACATATACTGTAGTTTGAGAGTGCAAGAAGATAAATAGCAATATAATGGGTTGAAAACTGTTGTTTATTGTCAAAAGGTTTATCTTCTTTAGTGTTCTTTCCCATATTGGCCAATCCATTGTTTTTGGGAAGCTCAAAAGTAGAACCTGCTACTTTTATTCGTCAGATACTGAAATTAATGGCCTAACAACAATATATAGCCTTCATCTTATCTAGATTCGTCTAATAATCCTTTAAAGATCTTCAGATTGCAGACCATCAATATATTTGGTTGAGTAAGGTAAAGCTTCTTTTTTAATTTTTCCTAATTATTTCATCATTCAGTTTCAGAGCTTTACCCTGTGCCATGTTATTATGATAAACAATTTTCTATCCTTTGCTTTATTTCTATTAAATTTAATCATTTTTCTATATCTTTTGTTATCTTCTATATCTTTTCTAGCAACCTTTTTGAGAGATTGATTGACTACATTTCTACACATTATTCTTTTCATATGATATTTACGCTCCTATCTCTTCAACCAAGCCTCCCCCTTTTTGAGCATTATGAACTTTTATATTTCCACCTTCCCATTCATGTTGGGATGGTCCATGAAAAAAATAAAATATGAAAGAAATATGAAAGAACTTCACCAAATCTAGTAAAATATCTATGTTTGAGCACCAAACAGCCACTGTGAATATATTCATTGATAATTAGCTACATAACTAGTAGTAGCTTAATAAAAGAGTTATGCTAAAATGATCCATTTGTTTGTAAACATCAGTTAGGAAAGAGTCATGTCTGAATGAGCATGAAAATACTCCATTCTATGCCAGTGATGTATTTTGTTTATTTGATTATTTATATCCCGCCTTTATTATTTTTACAAATAACTCAAGGCGACAAACATATCCAACACTCCTTCCTCCTCTTATTTTCCCCACAATAACAGGTGGGTTGGGCTGAGAGAATGTCTGGCTTAAGGTCATCCTTAAGGGACTCCAACTCATGGTCTCTTGCTTTCTGGCCTGGTGCCTTAACCTGTAGACCAAACTAATAATCAAGCAACGAATCAGTGAACACTAGAGGCAAACCAAGTCATTACCAAAAGCCAACATGGGTTTGTCAAAAACAGATCATGCCAGACAAATCTTATTGCATTCTTTGACAAAGTGACAAAATTAGTGGACCAGAGGAATGCTGTGTATATAATTTACTGGACTTCAGTAAGGCATTTGATAAAGTAGACCACAACCTACTAATTGATACGATAGAAAAATGTGGGTTAGACAGCATCACCATCAGATAGATTCGTAACTACTGACCAACCACACTCAACGTGTATTCCTCAATGGAACTGCATCTATGTGGAGGGAAGATGCAATTGTTTTTCACCAGTTGGGCAGAACTGATACCTAATTTTTTTGTTGAGTTCAACGAACTGGTTATGATAAATCTGTGTTTTCTGGAATATGTCTGGTTTTTGTTCAACTTTCAGGTGGGGAAAAAAAATCCCTCCCCCAAAAGTCCAAGAGAGACAGGACGCTTTTGATCACGTCACTCAGGTGAAAACTAGGTGGTGCTTCTCAGAGGTAATTTCAGGAATAGACGCTTATCTCTCTAGTTTCCTGATTGGTGCATACGGGAAAGGGGACGAGGCCACCAAGTATTAGCTGGGCTTGTGGCTCTGGAACTTTTTCCTGTCTAGCTATACAGAGCGCAACTAATGATGAGCAGGAAAGTTCTTAAAGGGTTCTGTTCTGAGAACCGGTTGTTAATTTATTTGAATCCCACCGTGGTATGTAGCCAACTTTTATGGCCATATGTAGAGTCCCATAGTTGCATAACTGCGATGTACTGCATTTTTACTGAAAACCAGTGGTTATGCTTCATAGCAAACAAGGTTTGCTTAATGACTGGATTCACTTAATGACTATGGTGATAGACTTAACAACCAACACAAAGCATCAGGTTGATTATGTAATGACCTGCTTTGTGACTGTCATGACTTACGACCGTAATGACCAGACTCCATTATGATCGTAAGTCGAGCACTACCTGTATTCCAAAAGTCCTTGGAAACATTTTGGAAACATTTTGGCTATGTGTTATACAAGACCAACAATAATATATATTATTATTGTTGGTCTTATATTCTCATTATTGCTTTTATTGTTCATATTATTTTATTTGTTTTTGAAAGCATTTGATCTCTGAAGAAATGAGATGCAGATCTTTATTTCATTGCTAAAGTGTATTTTAATTTCTACCATTTGAGGATTTCAGTAAACTTTTCCTAGTAAATAGGATCTATTTTCATCCAACGCATAAATTACAATAGAAAAGCTTTATCAAAAATTCAGGTTTTGCAAGTGTCATTTCTTTATGACACTTATTTGATATGCCAGACATCTCATATTGATGTCAACATGTTTCAGGAACTATGATCTGGCTCAGTGTGCAAAAATTATATAATTAAAGACCAGTAAATCAGTAGTGAATCTTAATATTCCATGGCCCCGAAGGTTTATTCAGACAGCTTTTTGCTTTTTTAAAGTAATGAAGGACAATAAAACATAATAATTTGCATTTACTTTGTGCTGTTTTTTTTAAAAAAATGGGGTTAGTATTGAAAAAAACAAAGCTTAACAATACAAGGAGATTACATTCATAAAAAATTGCTAAAATGGAAATCAATGAGAAAATGGCTGTTAATTAAAATAGATGCCCGCAGGCGCTTGTACTCTTCTTAGCAGTTTGCATAGTTCATCAACTTTTTAATCAATCAATCAATCAATTAATTTTTATCTTGCATTTATAATTTTATAATTAACTCAAGGTGGCAAATGTACACAATACAGGTAGTCCTCGACCTATGACCACAATTGAGGCCCAAATTTCTGTTGTTAAGTGAGACATTTGTTAAGTGAATTTTGCCCCATTTTACGACATTTCTTACCACAGTTGTTAAGTGAATCATTGCAGTTGATAAGTTAGTAATTTGGTTGTTAAGTGAATCTGGCTTCCCCATTGACTTTGTTTATCAGAAGATTGCAAAAGAGGATCACATGACCCCAGGATGGTGCAATGTCATAAATATGAATCAGGTGGCAAGCATCTGAATTTTGATCACATGACCACGGGGATGCTGCAAAGGTTGTAACTGTGAAAAATGGCCGTGTCACTTTTTTCAGTGCCATTGTAACTTTGAATGGTCACTAAGTGAACTGTTGTAAGTCGAGGACTACTGGTACTCCTTCTTCCCCCTATTTTCTTCACAACAACCTCACCCTGTGAGGTGGGTTGAACTGAGATAGAGTGATTGGCCCAAGGTCACCCGGTCACTATATTTTTTAGGTTATTTTGAATGAAAAAAGTAGCATTAAAATATAAGTAGATTAAATGCTCCTTTTATTGGAAAATAACAAAGCTGAATATTTTAGAGTTCTTGTAAGTACACAATATGGGGACATATTGACTTGTTGAACCATTTGCCATCCTTAACATGGAAAATAACAATGGACGAAGGGGATCTACTTCAGGAACTTCCAGAGAGCCACGTGATCAGTAAGAAGAAAGATCTGCAGTATTTAATGGCCTTTTAAATGGAAATCTAAGTCTTGAAGAATGTGGGGGATTTTAGAATGAATTATTGCCTCTTCTGGAATCCATCATACTGTCTTCCTCCTCCGTGTCTACATTTCTTTTTTGATGTGCACATTTTTGCTTTGGTATTTGTCTGAAATTCTTCTGGGGTTGATTCTGACTACAAATCTTTTATTTCACACATACACATACGCACAAAAATGAATAAAATTCTGGTGGCTTCATAGAGCAAGGAAACAATTTCTGATCTTAGTATGCATTGATATTAGCATCTCTTTAAGTAATAGAGATAATTGCATCAATTAGTATGGCAACATCTACCTTTATTAAGGTCTGAGGTGAACCTGAACTTCCAGACAGTATTTGTTTATTTATTACTGTATGTCCTTTTTAGCTGTAAGTCCTCTGACTCTATAAGCAACAACATACAAATGTACAATATAATACAGTAATGTCAGGCATGAAAGAATAGGACCACACATGAAGTTCCAATTAAACTGATGTATTACTAATCATGATTATGCAGATGAATCTACTCAGTTACAAGTTAGCAATATCTTGGCATTAAATAAGGTCAGTGGAATTCAAGAGAGGTTGGATGTACTGTGTTTCCACAAAAGTAAGACCTACCCCGAAATAAGCCCTAGCTTGATTTTTGGTGTGGGCCTAATATAAGCCCTACCCCAAAAATGCTAGTTTTGGGGTGAGGCGCACACCAAAAAATCAATCTAGGGCGAGGGTGGAAAGTGTGGTTCTGCAACATCTTCTGCAGCCAGGCCTGCATTTCGCTCAGCATTCAGCTGCATAGGCCTTCTGGAAAGGACTGCGAAATGCAGGCCAGAATGCAGCTGCAGAATGAAACTGCTCCTTTGGCCACAGAAGAAATGGATCGGCTGGGCAGGGCTGTTGGTGCCGGAGGTGAGTATAAAAGAAATCCCCCCAAAATAAGACCTGGTGCCTCTTTTGGAGGCAAAAAAAAAAAGAAAAAGACCTGGTCTTATTTTTGGGGAAACACAGTAGTTGTTCTTGGCAACATAAAGACTGTACGCTGATTCCTCTTTTGACTCCACCCCCAGGTTCTACCATTCCTTCTCCCACAATCATAAACTTAACAAAAATTACCAGGATAGGAAAAATGATATTATACTAATGAATCTCACTCTTCTCTATTTTATTAGTGAGGACATTATCCTAAGCTGGAGTAGTTAGTGAGTATTAATACTGTAAGACATCTTATTAAGTAGAGAAAAAAGACATTGAATAACCATATATGTGCATAATTAAAGGATACCTCTTGAAAGGAGGTACAATTTAAAATTCTTTAACTGATATGTATACAATGAGGTTTTTTAGATGAAGAAGTACAATTGACAATTTTTGCACAAGTAAGATTTGTAGGAACAGTTACCATTGGTGTATGTAAAACAATAGCATCAAGGGGTAACATGTAAGAGATAGGACCCCAGTTTGACATAGTTGCATAATGAAATTCATTGTCTGATAGAAAATTGCTTAAACCAGTATAATTTTTTAAAACTGAAGCTGGAACACACACAGGTATAAGACAGGTAGAGAATAGATTTTCCATGTCATATGATTCAGAAATACAAAAGTCTGTCACTTGTGTGACATTAGCTAATTGCACCCAAATATTATATTTCATCCGTGATTCTAAAGGATGAGGTGGGAGAGCTAGAGCCCCCACACCGCAATTAAGAAGGAAAGAGAGGCAAAGAATGACTAAGGAATTTGCAGTCAAAACCACAAATATGGCAGCGCATAAATTCTCTGGTGTAGGTTTTTTTCCCTGTTGCCGCAGAACCTCCTGCGCTTTGGATGTTAGGTTCTTTGCATCGCCCCAGGTTGTTGGCCAACTGCAATGGGGAGAGCAAAAGGGACGTTGTGCTATCTGAAGAGTCACCTGCTTCATTTCCGGTATTGGGTTCTGGACTTGATGCCACAACATCTTTGGCTGGCCGCACACACCTGGCTGGAATCCAGAGAGGGCCTGTAGGAGCAAGCACAGCAGCATAGCCTCGCCCCCAAGTTAATAAGGGAATTGGACCTAACCAGGTTTTATCAGGCAATTGCTGATAATATACCAATGGATTAGGGAGCACAGTTTTCTGCTGAAAATGATGCTGGTAGGCAGTAGTGTTTTGAAAAGAAATATTTAGCTGATTTAAAGTTATTAGGACTTTATTGACTTGACGAGTTATCCATGCCAAATTAGGTACCCTTGATCCCTTATTTATTTATTTATTTATTTATTTATTTATTTATTTATTTATTTATTTATTTATTTATTTATTTATTTATTTAGAAGGCAGTCCTTAAAGGACCGATGCGTATGTGAGAAACAAAGTATAAATGCTTTTGGCCTTGTAACAGTTGCTGTAAAGTTAAAAACAAAGCCATAAGATTGGGGTCAATCCTGGGTGTGATGTAAGCACCTGGAAGATTAAAAATAAGTTGGCACACCTAATGAGAATCAGAGATTAAGTTAAAAGTCTGTTGAGAAAATGTGTGGAAAGCTAAAATAGCAGCAGATAATTCTGAGCGTTGTGGTGAGGATTGCACTGCAGTGTAGGCAGATGATATGAAATACAGCCTATATAGTCAGTTAAAGAGTACTGAAGAGATAAGTTATTCTGAAAATAAAATTGAAAATCAAATTTTGGGATAGGAAGAACAATATTAATTAAATCAGTCCCATTTCAACGACAAGCTCGATTGTGTCCTAAGGTTATTATTTCAGCAACAGCCTGGATAAAAGATAAAACATTTTGGGATGGGATAAGTAAAGCCATTCAATACAATATACTTTTTGCGCTTCTAACACAGCTAATCATTAATTTGTTCAACCGTGGCAAGTGCTTCAGGTGGAACTACAATGAGATCTTCAGGTTGTTTTCCTTTGGTCAATAAGTCAAATTCCAATTTAATCAAATTCCATTCAGATAGAAACAAATTTCCATTAAGTAGGTTAAACATTTAGAAATCTAAGCAAAACAATTCAGAGTCATTTTTTTTGGTTGATGGATATAGAGGTCTAACTAAACAATTTAAACTAAATTACCCAACAATTACTGTCTCCTCTTTCGAGGAAAAAATTGCAAGCTGAAACTGCAAGAGTGGGCATTAAATTTCACCACCATTCTCAAACCAGAATTCTAAGCAGAGAAAAAGTTAAAACGAGCAGCCCCCCCTTCTTTCTGTCTCTCTCGTTCTTAAGGCAACACAGCCAGTGGAAAAACGAAAGAGACAGGAAAAAAGAAAAGAAAAATAAATGTTACAGAATTCTCACCACTAAAAAATAGTTTTCTCTCCTTCACATGCATTTTCCATAAATTCTCTCACACATTCTCCATGGCACTCTTCTCATGCAAACACTTACTATTGCTTTTCAATATACTTTTACAACAATAAAATCTGCAGTTTACTATTTCTTTCACAGCCGGGGAGGGAGTGGGTGGAGGGTGGAGTTTGAGGGCTAACACACACACTTAGGTCTCAGCAAATTAACTCATTCACTTCCATTCTAACTGCTTGCATAAACAATTCCACATACAAATATTTCATTTCATACTTTCTCCAGGCAAACCATTTATTTTTAAATAAGGCCTTTTGTGTGTTGTTATCAGAGAGGGTTTTGACCCTCTTCCAAGTTTTGGAAATAACACAGAACAACACAGACAAACATATATACACAAATACTATTAAAACAACATTGATTTAGACATATGGCTTGTCCTGCAAGAAGCGAGAAAAATCATGAGATGATTCCAACCAAACATATGGTTTTTATAGGGCCCTTTAACCATCTCCTATTTTTCTCACCATTCCAAGCCCAAGCGTAATGTTCTGGGTGGCCACACATATACACATATACACACATATACATAAACAAAAAACACACACATCAATTTGGGGTTTGAGGCTAAAACAGGCCTCCCCTTTTAATTAAAAAGGAGGGGAACATTTATGGTTACTTCCAATTTATCCCAGCAACTTCAAAAGACAGTGGGGAAAGACTAAAAGGAATATTGAAGGTGTGAAGGGGGAGGGGAAAGTAGCAGTCTCCTGTCCTCACCTCTGACAAAGGGAAATTGAATAGAGCCAGATTAAAAGGAGAAAAAAGGCAGAAGAAAAAACTTGCTTTCAGTTCTTTGAATTTTCTTTTCTTTTTCTTCCGTGGCTTTAGTTGTTATCAGATAAACTAGCCAACTGGAGGTTTACAAAGTTTGTCAATGTTGTCTTGTTAAAGATTATTTATACTTCTACACATCAACACAAAGCACGACCAGACATTGTCTGACAGGGTTAAACTTAACAGCTACTTGAAGTTTCAAAACATCCCAATTGTTCAAAACACATTGCAGAGGAGTACATTTTGATTTAATTTGTTTCTTTAAATTCCTCTGATGATTCCCCATATATATATTCCCCATATATATATTTCTACTTCAAGATTGTTCCTCTAATATTTTCCTTATGGGGGTGTATGATGGCCGTAAGGAGGCAAAAGAATTAGCCTCTTCAGAAGGAGCTGAAGATCCAATAAAAGATGCTTTCGGAGGCACACTTTTTACTTGATCCTAATCAGGTGGGGGGCTTGTAGTTAATTGTTACCCTGCTGAAGCATTTGAGCCTAATTTTTCCACTGCTTGATGGCACTGATACCATCGATGTAATATCAGTACTGGAGCCCGAGATTCAAGATCTAAAGTATGCCCTATCTTTTCCCAATCTCGTAACCTATGTGTCCAGCGCTCAGGATATCAAGGGCAATGTTTTCCTACCTCCTCCACCAGCTTCCTTATGTCTGCCTCAGGCGCTGTCACGCCTGATTTATGTAACAGGAATCTGAGTTCCTGCACATGTTTCTGCTGGTGCTGAGATAGATTGCAACCCATACTTACCACTGAGGGGTCCCATAGGACGAAAATGCACTTAGGGGTCTGTTCCAGACGCTGGTAAGTATGTTGGCTGTTGCTCCATCAGGGGAGGGCTGTCCCTGTTCGGGGGCCAGATGTAAGATGCTAAGAAAAAGACACAGGCATGTCTTAAGCAGAGGTTTGAAGCTGCAGGACACAGCTTGACAAACTCTGTGAGTTTATTGCTTTTTATATTCTTGTTACATACACATACATACATGCTGACAAAGGTTTCTTCATTAGAAAATTTCTTCAAGTAAGCAACTATTTTCTAGTAACACATTACATGGTCAAAGTCCAGGTAAAGAACAAATACAGGGAGATGAAAGGAGAAGGAACTAACAAAGACAGGAAAAGATATGAAGGAACTAAGCATATTATTTGTTTCAGTAGGTGAGGCATTAAATCAAAAGGGTATGACCTTCTTGCTGCTTCACTGGGATAAAGGGTATCAAAAGGTTATGAGGTTTGGGGGTGGGAGCACGGCAGTTTGCTGCTCATGCATTTTTTCCCACATCGGGCCGCAGAAACAAGGCACTGCACCATGCAAGAACAGGGCAGAGCTAGTGAGTATCACGCAGGCACTAGCCCCACCATGTTTGCAACGCATGTGTGCTCCGGCCCCGTACGTGCGTGTAAAATGCTTCCCTCTCCCTTTTCCTCTGGTCCGCCAACCGACAAAGGTTGGTGACCTCTGAAGTACTGGACTAAATTGGCAGACTATGAGTTCCCCCCTTAAGCTTGAAAGCCATCCTTTCTCATCACAAAGTGCCTTACAGGGTTGTTGTAGAGAACATAGGAAGAAGGAGCTTTATGTTTGCTGCCTTGAGTTGTAGAAAATAAAGGCAGGATATAAATAGATTTTAATAGGCCTTATATTAACATAGAACTTATATTAAACTTTCCTTTATGGGAGAGGATTAATCTTATATACTGTTACTAATACCTGGTTTTGCCCCAGATCATCCAAAGGGAGGGCTTGCATCTATCTACTCTTAGCTGCCTGCCTTCTGAAAGAAGAATGAGGTATACTAAGCCTTCCTTAATACCATGGAGGATTTCAATGGATTTCACTGTGTAAAGCAGATCTCATCCTCTGACTGAAGCTGCTGGATTACCTACTCAGTTTATGGGGTCTGATTATCTGATCTATCTGAAGTCCCAGCTGTCGAAAGCTTTTCAGATAGGGTTGTAGCATCACAGAGAAATTGATCAAACTTTGACTTCCTCTCTTTGGAATATGAATTGGGCAGGAAGAATTCAGCAACCAGTTTATAAAATGTGGTGAATATTCATAACTCAGGTTGTACATTTAGGCAGAGATTTGTCCTCTGAGCTTGCTGCTTGGCTCCTGGATGTTTCATTACCAGCCTAGGTAACCTCTTCAGTGTGGGGTTTTGGGGGGGTGAAGAGTCTTGTTCATTTATATAGGTCCTGGGTGGTCAGTTGGTCTTGTGACTGGTTCTACCAACAGGTCCATCAACACTGACTTAGAACCAGTGTATGAACCAATAAAGAAGGGGGCTATCCGAAGCACCAATTGACTGCAGAACTGACCACCCCCTCACCAGCTGAATTTCGCACCTTGTAAGCAGTCAGAAGTCACAAGTCCAGAACCAGTTTTGTGAATGAACCAGCCTTGTGATTCAGTCAGCCTTGTGATTCAATCAGTCCTGTGATTCAGCTAGTTACAAGACCAACTGACTACCCAGGACCTATATAAATGAACAACACACTTCACCCCTCCCCCAAAGCAAAACAGCCCCCCCCCCAATTGAAGATGGTACTTGATTTGGTAACAAAACATCCAGGAGCCAAGCAGCAAGTTTGGAGGACAAATCTCTGCCTAAATCAGCAACCAGTATTTCTTAATTAACATGGTTGCTAATTATATCGCATGAGGTAATTCTCTGTGGGTTGGTGTTTGTCCTCTCCGTTCAAGTTAGCTCAGATGTGCTTAATGTCTCTTCTCCATGGAAACAGTTGCCTAGGCCAAGGCTCTTGTGTTTTCACCTTTTTTTAGAGTACATGTAAGAGTCAGAGGCACTTTCAGTCTTGAAGAGGATTTGATGTATGCCTCATTACCTACCCAACTTATAGTCTGGGATTGAATTCTTGTATACAAGTGGTCTTTTTAGAGAAGCATCTGAAAGAAGATTATTTTGAATTTCAGGACTATAGTTTATTGCCCCAGAAAATGACCATGTAAAGAGGTTGGTAAATATACTAAAAGTATTATACATTGCTCAAGCATGACTTTTTTTTTTTAATAGACCTTTGGGAGACTTGAAGATATTCCATTACCAATAGTGAGTAATACAGTAGTGAGTGAATGACCTCATTCAGAATATTTACCTTTCTCTTTGGCATATATGAAAGCTAGATAGAATCCAGGCTGCTGGGTCTTTATATCACTAGTTGGGGCAGGACTGAGGATGTCTATTGATAGCCAGGAATATTTTTAATTGGATGTGTAATGTATTGAGGAGAATTACTTGGAAATGTTGAAAAAACATAAGACTGTCTGTTAAGGGCCAGACTTTCTGTCTACATGCTCATTAACTTGTGTTAAAGCAGGAACTAATACTTGAATCCTATTGGCTGTCGCCTAGTGGCTGAGTGTATAAATAGGGGTGGAGTGGCAGTTAGCCAGGCTTCTGTTTAAACTGGTAATAAAGAGTTGTTGTTCACCTGCTGCCTCGTGAATGCCTCACCGAGCACCAAACATAACAGCATGGTTAATTCTTACTGTGTCAGCCACCAGAAATCTGCTGACAGCAGTATTCAAAACACGACCAGTCTTGAAATAATATACCTCATTAATATCAATAAGAGGAAAATGGGAACTTCTCAAAGTCTTTCTCACTTATGTTCTCTCATGAAATACTGGGTCCTTTGCACCTGGCATGCAAAGCCAATTAAGCATGCAAGACAGGAAATCTCTTTAATAACCTTATTCTGAATAAGGGATATTCCTTTCCAAATCAAGCATCTGATTTGTTTTAAGGCAGGGGATTTTAAAGGGCTACAGTAGGAAATCATGACATTATTGGTAACTGCAGTTTCATTGGTTAACACAGTTAAAACAATACACCCAAAGGTGGATACTATTAGTGAGAAGATGGGCAAATTGTTGCTAGGGAAATATGATCTAATTGGTTGAGGCTATCTTATTTCTTCTGTTGCTAGCATGCTTAACTCTTGCCTCATTCTGTTCTGTGGGGGAGATTTCTACTGCCCTTCTCGTTTTCAACTTCCACCAATTAAACTTCTCACTTGGTGTAATTTTTACTGATAAGGTGCTCTGGGAAAGGAATTTGGCAACTGAATTATCTGCTTTCTTCCCAGCAACTCGTGAAGGTCAATGCGGGACCATACATAACATTTCTTTGTTTTAATTTTATACCCCCCTGCCTATTCCATCACTGATACACAGGATTGTTTATCATCTATCGTTTACTTCTTTCTAATTGTCACAATTTAGCTCACAAGCTAAGATATCCCAAACAAATTATATTGCGGCTCCTGAAATAAACCAATAAGTAGGTCCTCTGGGAAAGCATACTACATTCTAGTCCATAATTGTAGTAGAATTTGGTCTAATGGTTAGGGCTCCAGGCTAGAAAGCAGGAGGTTGTGAGTTCAAGTTTTGCCTTAGACATAAAAGCAAGCTGGGGGACTTTTGAGCCAGTCACTTTCTTTCCGCCCAGCTCACCTCACAGGGTTATTATTTTGGGGAAACAGGAGGAAGAAGGTCTGTGGGATATGTTTGCCACCTTCAATTATTTGTAAAAATAATAAAGGCAAAATACAAACAAAGAAACAAATAACAGGTCAAGAACAGAAAGCATTTAATATGGTTTTATGCATCACTTTGCAAACTAATTCTTTTGAACATGCTTCTGCCACTGAAGCATGAACTCCATTACCCTGCCATGGTCTTTTCTATGTTATTTACATGCTTACATTTAGATGTTTTTCATTTATCTGTGAACCTAGCCATTGACTGACCATGACTTTCCAGGCCAGTTTTTCCAGCCTTATCTGGGAATTTCAGGGATTGCATTTTGAATATTCTGCATGCAAAGTGCAGAGTCCATCAGTGTTCTCTCCTAAAATATACAGAATATGGAGCAAGTATTTAGTAGGTAGGTATTTTCTTTGTTGCTACACAAATGTTCTATGCTTTAAATATATCCTCTGTCATCATGATTGCTGATCTCATGATTTGAATGATATGACCCAGCCTAAAATTCCTGACCCAACCACTTGGTTCAATTAGGTATTAGATCTTTAGAATGGACCTATTTTAATAGGACTGCCTGTGTTAAGAATATGGATAGCACCATCTAGTGGTTGGAGAGTTGCTTATTTATGCATCATTTTCCAGTTAAGCACATTTTTAGAAGGATTCATAATCTATCTGCAAGAAAGTTTTTAGAAATATTTTCTACTCACTTGAGTTTTAGTCACAGCAAAAGTATTTGTTACTGATAACTGGAACTGGGTCATGAGAATACCCTGTATCCATTTTTTGTGGAAGTGTCTCAGTGGAATCATCTGAGGTTTTCCAGGCAGTTTGTCCCCTCAAATTGTATTCACTTGAAGGGCATAAATGCCTGGTACAATATTCTCTCCATCTCTTGCTCTCTGGGCAATTCACTTTTAGTTTTCCCGAAATCAATGCATTAATTCAATATCAGCTCTCTCTACCTCAAAGAATCTTCTCTGTTCATTATCCCCACGATTGGTTGCAAGATTTTGTAACCATAAGGCTATCCTCGAAAGCTGCTTCTTGTGAAATGGATGGATGGACACAAAGGGACATAAAAGATAAAGAGTCTAATTCTTATTATACAAACTCAATTATTAGCAAATGAGAGTAGTGCAAATAGTTGAAGGGAATGCAATAGGAAATGTTTGCAGGTTCAAGGAAGTGATTCAATTATGTAGCTAATTGTTATAAAATATCTGCTTCTGAAGTATGAAACTAGGGCAATCACAAGGAACTGTTGCAGAAAATCACAAGACTCAGACCCCGGAATCAAAAGAAGTTGGTTTTATTTGCGCAAAGGTTCAGAGCAATATATTCGTAGCAACATCTGAACCCCTTCTTATGGAACAACAAGTACATATATACTCTTCAGAAGCAGCAAAACACGGAAATGTAACTTGTTAGCATTGATTGGTTACTTGAATTACGGCCCCCTGTTGCTATGCTAAAGTAGCTAAATATCTTGCCCCCCTCTCATCGATCGAGGTCACAGGTGTATCTAAGCATCTAAGTTTCAAAGCATCTAAGTTTCCGGCAGTACATTTGTGGTTAGTTACAAGCGAGACATAGAGACATATGTGGTTACCTGTAACAGAGCTTCATGCTTGACACTCATGTGTGACTGACAGATGAACTTGTGGTTTGACATTTTCCATTTTCTTGTTCTTCTTCTAACTAATACACACATTTCACTATCTATAAGACTCATGTCAGTATTTCTCTAAAAGCAATATGTTTCTTCTTTATGTCCTGCCTCAGAACAGCTTAAATGTCACATGTGTAAGAAGTTAGCCACAAGTTGTACAAAACCACTTGTAAGGAGCCCCATTTAGGCTGCGTGGAGCCCCATTTAGGCTGTGCAGAGCCCCATTTAGGCCATGCGGCCATGGCGCTAGCACGAGTGGGGATGAGTGAGCACACTGGCCAGCCTGTCCTGTGGCCCGGTGTCCACCAGGCCACGGCCTGGTAATGGGCCATGGCCCTCAGGTTGGGGACCCCTGTTCTAGCTTCTATGAAATGATTAACTTGAGTCAGATTAATGTTAAGACACTATCTTTCCACTATCTAGGAGGTTTTAATTTACAGTTTAGATCAGGGGTGTCAAACTCAATTTCACTGAGGGCCGCATCAGCATTGCGGTTGCCCTGGGGGGGCCGGGGGTGTGGGGCCAGAGTGGGTGCAGCCTACTGGGTGGGCGTGGATGGAGTGGGTGTGGCTTACTAGGTGGGCGTGGATGGAGTGGGTGTGGCTTACTAGGTGGGCTCAATGGTGGCATCGGTACTGCGAAATTCTCTATTCCTCATCTGGTCTCCATCTTTTCTGGTTGCTTTTTAAAAACTTTGAAAAGCTACTTTTATGATTTAGCTTTCTCTTCCTAAATGGCACTTTATATTATTATTTACATTTGAGAGGTTTTTGCTAATATTTTATATGGCTTATTGTTATTTTTTTATTGGGTTGTGTTTGTTTGTTTTGTATCTTTGAGTCAGTATTGTATCATGGTGACCAGCTGTACAAGTCCCTGCAGTTTGGTGTTGTGGTTAAGGCACCAGACTAGAGACCACGAGCTCTATTCCCACCTTAATCCCAAAGCCAATTGGTTGATCTTGTCACTTTCTCTCTCAGCCCTAAGAAGAAAGTGATGGCAAACTGTGGGCTGGCCTCTAAATAGAAATAATGGCAGTAAACAAATAAATACTTGTTTTAGGGCTAGGTCTTTAATTTTATCAAATGACGATTTGTTCCTTGCATGCTGATATTAATTCTTTGGTAGTTCTATTTTGACTTTGAATCATTGTAGAACCCTTTCTAAGCTCATCAAATATTTATTCCATGTTTTATGAATGCAATATAATGTAAATAGGTAAATATTACTCCTCTTCCATTTTTAAACAGTTTAATGAAACAATTACTAGCTCTGAAGAATGTTAAGAGCATTCGTAAATCCAAGAAGCATTTAGCAGCATTGAAACATTCAAGCAAATGTGACAAATTCCCCCCCCCCCCCGTAATTTAGCTCCTCTTAAATTTGGTGATGTCCTGATGGAAGTTCAAAGCTATTAATAGATGATGTACCAGATACCTTATTCTACATATCTACCGTAGTGGAAAACAGCTATCTTAAACTCTCATTTAGTCTTATATAGTAAATGTATATCCTCATGTCCATTCTTTACAATTATCATTCCAGAATTCCAGAGTAATATAGAATAGAATGCTCTATCACAGTGGTTCTCAACCTTTTTAATGCCGCGACCCCCAACCGGTCGTAAGTCGAGGACTAAACTGGTCGTAAGTCAAGGACTAAACCGGTCGTAAGTCGAGGACTAAACCGGTCGTAAGTCGAGGACTAAACCGGTCGTAAGTCGAGGACTACCCAACTGGTCGTAAGTCGAGGACTTTCCCTGCCCGGGAGCGCCGCACATGGGTGGTTCCGCCCCCTGCGCCGGCCGAGGCGTAGCTGGCAAGCGGCAGAGACGGAGCAGGCCGACCACCAGCTGGCCCAGCTCAAGGAAGGTAAGGCACCCGCCGGAAAAGGGAAAAAAAATGGCGGACAGCCTTGCTTGGCGACCCCCGTGAAATGGTCGATCGACCCCAAATGGGGTCGCGACCCATAGGTTGAGAACCGCTGCTCTATCAATTTATCTTTTCACAAGGGACTGGAGATGTTAGCTATATCAGAGGTCACCAACTTTTGTTGGTTGGCAGACAAGAGGAAAAGGGAGGGGGAAGCATTTTACACATGTGCATGCGCACGCTTGCGCATGGGGTCATGAGCACGTGCGGGTCGCAAATGGGACTGGGCTAGTGCCTGCATGATACTCGCTTATCCTGCCCTGTTCTTGCATGGCGCAGCGCCTTGTTTCTGTGCCCTGCAGCATGGTGGCAGCCATTTTTGTGCCTTGCAGCGCAGCAGCAGCCATCTTTGTGCCTTGTGGCACAGTGGCACCCATTTTTGTGCCCCATAGCATGACGGCGTCCATTTTTGCTCCTTACAGCATGACGGCAGCCCATTTTTGCAGCTTGCAGCACGCCGGCGGCCTGTTTTTGCATCCTGCAGTGTGGCAGCATCCGCTTTTGCTCCTTGCAGCGTGGCAACGCCCTGTTTTTGTGCCCCGCAGTGTGGCAGCATCCATTTTTGAGCCTTGCAGCATGGCAGCAGCCTATTTTTGTGCCGCACAGGTACCCTGTTTCTGTGCCCTGTGGTGCGGCGGCAGCCCGTTTTCACACCCTGAGGCCTGTGGCGCTAGCACAAATGAGGGGGTGTGCACGCACACATGCGCATACTGGCCAGCCTGTCCCACGGCCCGGTGGCCAGGAGGCCACAAGTTGGGGACCCCTGAACTATATAGTTATTGAATTATTCTTTTGATTTCCAGTGCCCCTTATGTTATCTGAGTGTATCCTTTCTATTTTTGTCCTCTCATAAATAGCTACTGTCCTCTTTGAAGGCAATGAAACATCATGTCTTTCTTTTTAATTCTTTTTCAAAGCAAAACAATCATTTTTTAAAAAAATCAAGATGCTGATGAGCGTAGGTGCAATTGAGCCAGAAAGAAAGAGTGGGCCAATTTAATTGGTTCCAATCAAACCTGCTAGGAAAAGCTTATGGGAATAATTTTCTGGGAAACCTTGACCTGATCTTCTGGTGATCAAATGTGATATCATATTTGCAACATTTGGTATTTAAATAATAGAAACATTTTCCAAAACAAGTGTTTGATCTCCCTGCTGGACTAATTCACCCAGGTGATTTATTCCTTCTTTGTGGACCAAATTAAATTTAGCTCAGGTTTTCATGGCTTGTCCCATGTCTTCAGGGTCTAATTTATATATAAGGCCTTTGACTTGATATCTTTGAGCAATCTGCTGTTATGGGGAAAGGAACATTGTAATCAGCTGTTTATCACGAACAGATAACTTTCTGGTAACTAGAGGTATGCTGGCATCATCAAATATAACATGGAGACCAGACCCATTATGATGGTCCATCTCTAAATACCGGATACTTGGTTTGTACTCTCTGTGTAAGCTTTTCACATCATTAATAAGTCATTCTGAGAATAAAATCCAGAATAAATTCTCTTGCTGAATTACAGTGTCCAGTTACATTAAGCATTACCTTGTATGAACTGAAATACTAATAAACAGGGATATTCTACTCTCAAATGACAGTACGGAAACACATTAGTAGAATCAATATTCCATTAGCAATAAAGACTCCATCTATAATACATCATTATGATAAATTATTTCCCATCAGTGCTCCTTCACAGTTTATATTATTAGATACATCATCCCCATGCACAAATTGTTTCTTTCATGCTGCAAAAGCAGAATCATCTGATCCTCACTTTGCATCACTATCTTTCTATTGTTACAAAAGGGCTAAGGTTGGAATAACAAAAAACCACACTATTTAGTATTTTCCATAGTAATTATCTGCAGTACTATTTCCAGTGGCACTGTGGAAGAGGGATCAGGTGTGGCTTCAGTGTGGGATTCAGATATGTGAACAACCGGTTCTCTGTGTGGATGCTGCTTCCGGAAATCCATTCTGGGTCCGGGCAACAAAAAATTAGCTACCGGTTCTGCCGAAGTGGTACGAACGGGCTGTGTGACTTGGTGCAAACAAAGAGAAGGGGTCCAGATCTCTATTGATAAATGGATACATTTATTCAGCTGAACAAAGGTGTGTCCTCCCATAAGATTAGAAGAACTCCTAATGCAATTGGAAGCAAGAATATATAGATCTTGATATATAGATACAGATAGATAGATAGAAGAAAGAGGCAAAGTCCAATTCTTTTTGAGTTACATGTTTATTCAGATCTGGACAAGGGTGGGTTTGCCCATAAGGCTGGGAAGAGTCCTGAATGATTTTTTCAACAAGCTTTTATACCTTACATGGTTACACAAGCAGGAAATACCACTGTTTGTACAAAAGTAAAATACAGAAGTTACTGAAACTGTGCCCATATCCTACTGCAATACATATTTTGAGCAAGCCTTTCTCTCAAAACCGTTGTTGTTTCCCCACCGTTCTTCCCCTTAGTCGGGACATGTGCAATGTATTTTAGTCATTTCGGTATACAAATCTTAATCATCAGAATCCTGATCAACATAATCCCCCCTTTGATACTTTGAGCATTGCAGAGAAGTACCGCTTAGGAAGTGTAGCTATGGGATGGATATGCTTCTGAGGGCAAGCTTGCATGCACAACAATGTAAAACATAGACAGCAACACAAAAAGAGAACCAGGAAAACAATGAAGAGTAAAACCAAGAATATTTCATTAAACCATCCCCACCCAGGCAACCAGTCTGTCAAACATTTTACCATTCAAATGGATAGTCTTAATCACCTGTACATTGGTTATCTCACAACTCTCATAGTCTTCCCCCCCAGTGAAAAATGGAAATGATTAGAAGGACAGAACAAAAGGAGTAAAAAATTGACAAGGCAATTGAGCAGGAACAATCTGATAAAATGTGGTGGCATTTGGACATTTTGAATAAAAGCTTCATCCCAAGGTCATATTCAGCATGAGGGGCTACAGTCCAATGATCATTATCCCTATCAGCAGGTGAAAAAGGGGTCTTTGGGCAGGTGTGATGGATGCAAGACCGGATGTTGGCAAATGTGACCGTAGTGGGTGTGGTAAGAAGAATGAGATAGGGGGCCTTCCACTTCTCAGAAAGCAGATCGTCGGTAGGCAGATCATCGGTAGTCCAGAATTTCACTAGTACCCAGTCTCCAGGGCAGAACACGGATGGTCTAAACCTGTCTGAACATCTTCAGAAATAGAAGAGACATTGTTAGTCAGAGAATGAACATATTGCAGAAGAACATGGTCTCTAAAAGTAGGAAGAGAGGCAACTCTTATTTGCCTTTGAAGTCTTACAAAAAATCGGAAAGGCAGCAGTGGTGGGATTCAAATATATGAACAACCAGTTCTCTGTGTGGATGCCGCTTCCAGAAGTCCATTCTGGGCCTGAGCAACAAAAAATTAGCTACCAGTTCTGCCGAAGTGGTGCGAACCGGATGAATCCCACCACTGGAAGGCAGGTACCCCTGAGAATTCTTGGAACACACTTGGTGTGAGCCCCTTTCTGGGGTCCCACAGAACCGGGCACCTGACTCCTTGCTGTTGGCTCACGAAATTTGTTGAGCAGAAATACTAGGTCTGGCCCAACATGAACAAAGAGGTCAAATCCAATTCTCTCAAGGTTATATGTCTTCTCAGATCTGGATAAAGGTGGGTTCTCCCACAGGGCTGGGAAGAACCCAGAATGATTTTTTCAACAAGCTTTTATACTTTACTTGGTTACACAAACAGGAAATACAGCTGTTTGTACAAAAGTAAGTAAAATACAGAAGTTACTGAAACTGTGCCCATATCCTGTTACAATACATATTTTGAGCAAGCCTTACTCTCAGAACCGTTGTTGTTTCCACATCATACTTGCTCTTACTTGGAAACTGCAATTTATTTTAGTCATTTCAGTATATGAATCTTAATAATCAGAATCCTGATCAACATTACCATAATAGAAAGGACATTAAGAGAAAATGCAGACTTTACAGAGCTAAGACTTATACAGCAAAGAGATATAGGTAGTCTTGATTTACAATTGTTTTTTAAATGACCGTTCCAAATTAAGACAGCCTCAGAAAAAGTGACATACAATTTGTTCTTGTACTTAGAACCATCACTTATGACTGTTTGTTTAGTCCCAACAGTCACATGATTGCAATTGAGTGCGTGGCAATTGGCTGCAGTTGCAGCATCTTGAAGTTATGTGATCATGATTTGCGACCTTTTTTATGGGTTTTGGGCAAAAAAAAATGTCCATTGGGGAAACTGGATTCACTTAATGAATTGTGGATGTAACATATTTACTTTAACCTTGATCAAATAAACCAACTTTAAATTCTTTCCTTTGCTGTCTTGCGGTCTCCTCACAAGGAGCAACTGTCTGGAGTACTTGTGGGCAATCCTAAATCCTTCCCTTGACAGAGAGGGATCACAAAGAGCCTGTCCTCATGCCAACTCGTTATTCTGCCAGGTCTTCAGTTCACCATTTCTTCCCCTGAAGTCAAAAAAGAAATTGATTTTTGTTGAATAGCCATGGATTGTCAATGGATAGGCAGCAAAGATGTGTTTATAAGTTTTGATGAATCTTATTATACAAAAGTTAATTCAGGAAATGGAATGTTAATATATATATGTAAAAACAACAGTATTAAATAGAAATATATGTTAAGTGAAAATGAATGGACACATACATATTTTAAGAATCATAGTATGAACCTCAGTCAGATGCAAATTATATACTGTAAGTCTAAATTAATGTTTGCAACATGGTTGTAAGATTAAAAACAACTTGTCATGGCTACAAAACTCTACAAGTAATGTTGATGGGAAAGCACAATAAAGCTAATTTGCCAGAATTTACATAGCCTCAAGCAAGCAGAGTGGCAGAATGCACGCGTAATAAAGTTGCAAAATAGCATAGAAAATTTGATTACAGAGATGTGAATTTGTACTTAAAAAAACAAAGGATTCAGTCCGATTAAATGTTTCTCCTTGCAATAAACTGAGAGAATAAATATGTGATTGTTATTTAAAACCAAAATAAAAAAGAACAAACTTAATTTATCCTACCTAAGAGCATTTTGAAGCAAAGCTTATGCCTGCCTCTCTCTGTCTGTCTCTGTCTGTCTCTGTCTCTTTCTCTCTCTCTCTCTCACACACACACACAAATGAATAAAGTTACAGAACCCAATTATGAATCATAAAATCAGAAAGTTGGACACTATGGGATAATGCTGGGCTATCGAATAGGAATACAAAACTTACAAAATTTTGGACTTAAAAATAGAAAAATCAATTATAGTATTTTTTGTAGTATTTTATTAATTTTCTAATTTTACATTTAAGTATTTAAAAAACAATGTGGTGGCTGGGTTAATCGATAATTCAATAGCATACAAAAATCTTTAGTACAAATTTCAAAGTACCACATCAAATATTTCCTCTCTTTTTCCCTTAATATTTACTGTCTCATATTTGAACTAATACAGTTCTTATTATATCAATTGAGTAAAAATAGCATTATTACATTTATCAATAAATTTTTAGCTTATACATATCCTAGTTGCTTTTACATTCAATGTTTATAGACAATCAATGTCCTGTTATTAGTTTTTCCCAATTTTTAATTTCCCATCAATATTCAAATTTAACTTTTAATATTTATACTTCCAAGTTTTAAGTGACCAAAGTTTTCTTTATCTCAATTCATAACAAAATCTAGTATTCAAAATACACATCTTGCCTATTTGAGTATATTCTATTTTAATTAGTAATATAAAATCCTCTCTAATAAATCAGAACCCCAATTTTCTTCAGCCTTATTCTAGCTTTCTTCTTTTGCCAGCTCGCCTTCCATGTCAGTGCTTTTAAGTCATCAAATAGATCTCCCTCTGTTGTTATATATATTATTTGAAATAAGAGAGACCATCCAGTCGCCATTTTTTTTGGAAGGGCTAATGAATCGTCTCTCTATTATTCCAAATCCCCATAGTTGTCCTGATATGTTTGTCTTCCCTTCGGTCTATTCTTCTTGCTCCTCAAATTTCTTCTGATTTATATAGAAAGTCTTTTCCATTTTCAGTGTTATCAATCCCTTTTCTGGATTTTCTATTGACTGTATTTGTTGGTCAGTTGAATCCTCTATCATAGTATTTAATTGTTCCACTTCTTCTTTATCTTCTGCATAGTTGATTCTTTGATTGTGGTCAAAATTTGGGTTCGTATATCTAGGCTGACATTTTGTTCTTTTCTGTAGCATCTTATTTCATCACAAGCTGAAAGAATGGTTTCATGTATTTTTATAATCCTTTTTCCAATTTTATTTCTTTTTTGTAAATAAAAAACAAAGTCTTTTGTAAAGATAAGAATCTTTTGGTTCCCAAATTTTAGCATATAAATCCAGTTAGATTAAGGTTATTCTTTCAGTGTTTTAACTCCCCTGGTTAGTCAGTTGCCACTATTCTTAGAGTGTAGGATAGATGTTCACTTCCCTCTCACAGGGGGGAAGATGCTTTGGGCAGCTTTTACAGGAAAATAAAATACTTGGGATTGAAGAGAGATTCATCCAGTCTCATTTACGCTGCTTTAGAAGTGCCTGGTGGTAAGTTTGACTTCGGCTGTCTGCAGCCTAGTGACAAGCCATATTTCTATGACCGGTCTTTGGTCTGCCAGTTTGGAGGGCTGCCCGGATCGAGCGGAAGTGCTACCGCCATCCCGCAATCAAGCGGGGGTCCTCTCCTTGCTTGTCGCCCATACAGGGTGACTCTCGACCCTTTCCAGGGTCCCCCAGCGGAGCGAAACCTAACGCAGAAGACGGAGCTCGCCTTCCAGCGTCCGCGGCAGTCACGATGGCAAACCAGAAGTCATGAATTATAGTATTTTGATATTAATGCAAATCAGCCTAGTTTTACAAGTAAATATTTGATATGTCAGAAATCTACAAAGGAAAATAGAAAGTAATTGCCACATTGGTCAGAAGGGTTTATTGAAAATGAATTGAGTCATCCGAATTAGCAGCAGTTTCAGAGAATTAGCAGTTTCAGAACAGGCTATTGACACATAGTCAGATCAGAACCAGGAAGTCCTGAAAAATCTAAGAAAGAAAGTCTACTTGAAAGAATAACCTGAATGGTTAAAGTCCAGAGTCTGGTTTAGTGGTTAAGACACCAGGCTAGAAAACAAAAAACCATGAATTCAGGTCCCACCTTAGGCATGAAAGCCAGCTAGGTGACCTTGGGCCAGCCACTCTCTCTCACCTCACAGGGTTGTTGTTATGGGAAAAATAGGAAGAGGAAGGCGCTCACTGCCTTGGTTATGTATATATAAAAAATAAAGGTTGAATATAAATGAAATAAATAACTGATCCCAATTCATGAAAAGAAGCACAGAGATTGACTGCTGTCTTCCAGTGAAAAGATGACCAACTGACAACATGCCCAGGGAAGGATCCCTGAGCGGTTTTCCTCTGGAATGGAACTTCAACTTATTTCTTCAACTTACCAACAGAAGGAACCAGCATTTCTTTAGTTTATATGACTCTCCTGGGTTAGGGAAAGTCCTAAAATCATCTCACAAGATCCTCCAATACAGCAACAGGTCTGCAAGTAGCTAAATCCATCTCACGTTTCTTGCTTACAGTCACTATTCACAAGACATAATGACTCATCTAGCACATGCAGATTTTGTGATGGCCAATCACTGTTTGTGCCAGAGAAGTTTTAATTGCTTACTTCCAGGCTCCTTGGAATCAGCCATTTTCACCTTTTAATGATGCAATTTATGTGGATTGACAAGTGAATTTTTAATCCTCAATGACACATTAATTACCCCTAGCTAATTTTTGCAGGGCAATGTCTTCTGGGCAATTCTTTACATTAGAGATGGAAATCATGTGACCTTTTAATGCTCTTTCAGGTGTCAATTGTACTGACTTAAGGAGAAAGGACATCCTGTAGTTCAGCGGCCCCCAACCTTTTGGGCACCAGAGACCAGTTCCACGGAGAAAGGTTTTTCCATGGACCAGAGGAGATGTGGTTTCATATGCTGCCAGCATCCTGCAGATGGGGCTTTGCTCGTTTGCATGGCCCGGTTGCTGGCATGCTGCGGTTCGGTGCCGGTCCACGGACCAGGGGCTGGGGACCCCTACTGTAGTTGGTATCAGGACAGAGCCAGAACATAATAGTAGGGCATTGTCCCAGATGGTATCTCTGGGCTGAGAAGATGTGATTGAGCTGGTTCTGAAAGTGCAGGCAATGATTAGACTATGCAAGGTGTTTGATGAGCATTTTGCTTAATCTTGGTTTTTGGATAAACTCATCCCCCAGAAATGGGTGTTATGTGTTCTGCTCATTTACGGCTTAGCTGATCTGAACTCATCAAAATAAAGTATGTTCAATAAACTGTGGTTAAGCAAACCATGATTTATGTTATGTGATTTTTTTTACAGATGTATGAATTAAATTAAATAACAATATAATAATAAACAATTATTCACCCTTGGTTGGTCCATTAAATATATTAATCTCTTTCAAATCACAATGGTTGCATTTACAGTATATACAGCATATTAAACTATAATAAACAAATGGCCATGGATTATTTGTTTATGTCCTATTTTTCTTATTTTATAAACAAGGTGGTGAACATATCTAATACTCCAGGTACAGTAAGTAGATTAAGTATGCCAGGTTAGAGCTATGGAAATGTAAACGTATATTAATTATGGATTTGTCTCTAATAGCTTAAAAGTATAATGGAAAGGATATCAAACTTCCCTACCATTCAATTTCCCTTGTTTCTCAGGCAGGTCCCAATCTCACAGTCATTTCAAGGGCAAAAGGTGAGAAATTACTCTAAAACAAAAGTTAACAAACTTGATCAATGGATTGAAATTGTCCAAAGGTGTCAACATATTCAGGTAAACATTTGTTTCAGGAAGCCAGATTTTCATCTATTAGTAAACAAAATTTCCTTTCTTCCATGAGATTGCCATTTCTATCTATAATGCTAATTGAGAAGGAAATTAGCAGTAAACTACAGCTCAGCAGGGTAGCTGACTTTAGAGAAGGTTGGCCAACTGTGGTCCCTTATGGTCTTCAACTTCCGGGAATTTTGGGAGTTGAAGTCCACAGGTTGTAAAGGAGTCATAATTGCCCATTCCTGCCCTATAGGTTACCTGGCCCTAGAGTGCCCCCTTTTGAAGAACTGGTCAACTTTCTAAGGATCCTAAAAGGCGGGCTCTTTTCGCTTACCTTCAGAGAACAAAGGCAAGGTTTTCCTATATAGGGGGTTTGTGGGAGAGAGCTCAGGGTATCCACCTCTGATTGCTGACCTGATACTCTGTATTGTGCTCTTGGAAAACCTTCAACTTTTATGCCTCATCTAGATATCCCATTGGACCTTCAAGGGTAGATTTGTGAAGTCGGGGAGAGGAAATTGGAGCCAACAGCAGTATGAATTTACATTTTTGGAAGTCAGTAAACCCTCCCCCCCCAGAGAAGGAAATATTTGGGGGGACATTAAAAAAGACAGAATATTATATTTTCCCAAGGGAATCGTGGAGAAAAAAATCTTAGGGGAGGTAGAAACCAGCTCCCAGTGTCCTCCCCCTCCCAGCAGGCCAGCTTTTAGAAATGCAGATTTGGGGCCACCTATTCATAAGCAAAATGCCTTCAGCTCAGGAATTCTGGGAGTTGAAGTCCACGAGTCATAAAAGAGCCAAGGTTGCCTACCCCTGGTCTAGGTGGTGGCTCAGGATTCCAAAGACAAACAAACTCACTTGGGATTCCAGGAATAAAGTTTTATTGGAACAAAACGTTTGCAAAGGCTGGTGGACTTAATGATGCAGGAGAATAAGCCGCACGCACAATTTTTAAAAGCATACATTTATACCCTTTCCCAAACCATATTCCCCCACCCCTATTGCACGCAACAGCCCACCTGCTCATCTTGGTCAGCTAAACTGAAGTGCCTAAACCGAATACATTTCCTTTTCCCCTCCCAGGAAGACCCTTGCACCTGCTATACCTATTGTGCTTAATCATGACCTACGTTTTGCTAGCATAAGCTCTATCTTTATTTTTGTATTTCCTCTGCTTGCTTCCTAAGAATTAGTTACATGTCTGATATCAAAGCAACAATCTCACATATGTCAAATTCTTACTTCTAAAGGCTCAAGTAACTCCATTTTGCAACTATTAAGCATACTGCTTAAGTTTCAGCTAGGCCATTAGGATTAAATTTCTTCATAGGATACTGCTAATGTTTTGCTGCACCGGCCTATATGTCTCTAAAATAAATGAGTTTGTACTTTCACATCACCCACCTTGGAAGGATATCTGTTCTGTATTCATTAAACAATTTCTGATCTATTATATTATCCCTTACAGCAGAGGTCCCCAACCTTTTGGGCACCAGGGACCGGTTCCGTGGAGAGAAGTTTTTCCATGGATCAGAGGGTGCGTGGTTTTGTGTGCTGCCTGCATCCCACGGATGGGGCTTTGCTTGTTTGTGTGGACTGGTTGCTGACATGCCGTGGCCCCATACTGGTCCACGCATCGGGGGTTGGGGACCCTGTCTTACAGGGCCCAATACTCAAGTCTGTCAAGATCCTTCTGACTCTTGAGTCTGTCTTCCAAAATGTTAGCAATTCCCCCCAACTTTGTGCCATCTGCAAATTTGATGAGCGCCCCTTCTATCCTCTCATCTAAGTCATTTATAAAGATACTGAAGAGCACTGGGCCCAAGACAGAACCTTGAGGTACCCAGCTGCATGCTTCTCTCCACGTAGTTCCATTAAGTATCACATGCTGAGTGTAGTTGGTCAGCCAACTGAAAATCCATCTGGTGGTGGTACTGTTTACCCACGTTACTTTATCTTACCAAGAAATAGGTTACAGTTTACTTTATCAAATGCCTTACTGAAGTGTAAATATATTATATTCACAGAATTTCCTTGATACACTAATTTAGTCACTTTATCAAAGAAGATAACAAAATTTGTTTGGCATGACCTGCTTTTAACAACACCATGTAGGCTTCTAGTTCATTGCTAGGTGCTCACAGATCTGCTGCTTGATTACCTTTTCTAGGGCTTTCCAGGCTAATTGATCTGTGGTTTCTTGGATCCACTTTTCTCATTTTTGAAGGTTGAAACAACATCAGCTTTTTTCCAGTCCTCTGACAGTTCCCCATGCTCCAGGACCTCTGAAAGGTCCCTTCCAACTGTGATGTTCTGATATTTTTTTTACTCTAGTCTGTCTACTAGCTGAGGATGTTTTTGGCCTTCTATTATTGGATTATGCTTACAACAAGGAAAGGAAGATCTGTATCTTAATATAATAATGTCGGTTCCAGTCAGTAACTGGCTCCCAAATAGGCAAATGTGCATATCATGTAGCAAAGGAAGCCACATTTCTTCCTTTTTGCTATAGAAAAGAGATTCTGCTAACCATAGATAAGGAAGTTTGGTGTAATTTTGATATAAGAGAACATTTAAACAGGATACAAAAGAACAATGTCATGCTAGGAGGAACAGGATATGCAGACCAGATATTCATGCTGGTAGAACAAAAAGTATTGAGATAAGTGATGCATTCTGATTGGCTGAATTATTAAAAGACATATAAAAGAATGGAGAAAACCATTCTCTGGAGCAGCCTCCAACTCAAAGCAACTTTGGGTGAATAAATACATTTTGACTCTCCACTGATTGTCTGGTGATTTCTATTAAATTCACAGCTTTGGAACGAACAGAGACTAGACTAGAAGACCTTCAAGGTCCCTTCCAGCTATTATTATTATTATTATTATTATTATTATTATTATTAGTAGTAGTAGTAGTAGTAGTAGTAGTAGTAGTAGTAGTAGTAAGAAAAGAAAGGAATCTCATCCTTCTGAAAAAGTGTAAAGCCTATAGGATCTTTTTTAACACTGATTTCTTTTGATCAGAAACTTAGGTGTTTTATAATTATTCAGTCAGTATTGAATAAATGATATCATCCATTCTAAACCATGCAAATTGTGGAACTCTCTTTGATCATACTGAAATTCTTATCCATATACAAATAATCAAGATATTTATACTTTTATAATGGTTTCATCTTAATTATCTTTTATGCTTCTTGTTCAATTGTTAGTTTTGCTATGACTTTATGTGCTGTATATTAAAATAAAATGTATTATTTTTATTGGATTTATTTAGCTTTTATGGTGCTGATTTTCATTTGTTTTCAATTGTATTTTATAAAATTGATGAGAGAACTTTGTTTAAATAATAAATAATGCCATAAAGATATATTTAAATTTTATGATCATTATTAATTTCAGTTCTGCCTTTACAAAACAAAATGTTGCTCATCATACTTTGTGTTGCCATGTAGCTTGAGGTCTTGCTAGAGAAACAATTAATAGATTAGTTATTTAAAATAGTGTCTGTTGTTTTAAAATTAATATTCAATCTGCTTGCTGACATTGGATTTTATCTGAATCCAGTAGCTGTATGTGCTTTAAATTTTGGTGGTTGAATTCCAAGATTCTAGGTGGATCACATTAATGAAGCCAATGAGTTTGTTTAAGACTCATTTCTCCTTTGTGGACTAAGAAAGCAGTAAAATGTTGCAAATTCCCAGAAGCAGAAGCAATATACAAGATTAACTTGCTGTTGTTAACGACAATGAACAAAGCTGAATGCAAGAGACCAATAAAGACAGAATGATGAACTTTTGGTCCTATGGATTGTTTTTATTGTTAGTTCTTACATCCAAGTGATATGGCCAGCCATGGAAGTTATTGCTGACCTGCCCAAATTTGGAGGAATTTGGTTGGTGAAACTATTGTTAATATTCCGGTTTTTTAAAAAACCTGTTCTTAATAGCTCCACAGTTTATAAATACATTATCTACTTTCTTTTAAAATAGTCAACATGACTCTAAGGCAGCGGTTCTCAACCTATGGGTCGCGACCCCATTTGGGGTCGATGGACCATTTCACGGGGGTCGCCAAGCAAGGCTGTCCGCCATTTTTTTTGTCCGCCATTTTTTCCCCCTTTTCCGGCGGGTGCCTTACCTCCCTTGGGCTGGGCCAGCTGGTGGTCGGCCTGCTTCGTCTCTGCCACTTGCCAGCTACGCCTCGGCCAGCGCAGGGGGCGGAAACACGCATGCGCGGCGCTCCCGGGCAGGGAAAGTTCTCGACTTACGACCGGTTGGGTAGTCCTCGACTTACAACCGGTTTAGTCCTCGACTTACGACTGGTTTAGTCCTCGATTTACGACCGGTTGGGGGTCGCGGCATTAAAAAGGCTGAGAACCACTGCTCTAAGGAGTAAAGGTTGTGAGTGCTTCATCACTGGAAGCTTTCAAGAAGAGACTGGACAGCCACTTGTCAGAAATGGTATAAGGTCTCCTGCTTGAGCAGGAGGTTGGACTAGATGACCTACAAGGTCCCTTCCAACTCTGTTATTCTGCATTCTGTAAAATAGTCAACATGATTCTAAGGAGCAAAGGTAGTCCGACTTACAACCATTCCAAATTACAACAGCACTGAAAAAAGTGGCATACGACTAATCCTTGCACTTATAACTATCAGCATCCCCATGGTCACATGATCAAAATTTGAGTGCTTGGCAACTGGCATGTATTTACGACAGTTGCAGAGTTCCAGGGTCACATGATCGCCATTTGCGACCTTCCCATTGGCTTCCAACAAGCAAAGCCAATGGAGGAAACTGCATTCACTTAATGACCTCATGATTCATTTAACCACAGCGATTCACTTAACAATTGTGGCAAAAAAGGCTATAAAATCAGGTGCAACTCATTTAACAACTGCCTTGCTTAACAACAGAAATTCATAAATTGAGGACTACCTGTTCACTTGTATGTTTACTTAATTATTTAATGGGCTCTTATTTTAATCTTGCAGGCCTTTGGACACTCATTCTCAGTCCACCGTAAAGTAGCAGAAGATGGTGAGACCAGGGAAGAGACACTCCTTCAGGAGTCGGCATCAAAGGAAGCTTATTACCTTGGGAAGATTTTGGAAATGCAGAACGAGCTGAAACAAAGTAGAAGTGTGGTTACCAACATTCAAGCAGAGAATGAACGGTTGACAGCAATTATGCAGGACTTGAAAGAGGTAAATCAGGTTAAGAACACGTGAAACATATTTTAATTTAACGTAGTTTGAAAACACATGATTTAAAGATAGGATGCATAAGTTCCCTGAACTGGATTTACTCACATACTCTTGTTTCTCAAGAAATGCCTACAAGTAGTCCTCAATTTGGTGACCATTCAAAATTACAATATACCTTTAGATGGGATATTATATTATTAACTAGATGTTTGAATATGGTGGAGGATAATTGCTAGAAATAGAAGTACTATCATAATGTTGAAAGAAAAGTCTTCATTCTGGTTCATCCAAGCCGGGGATAAATAAACAACATGGCGACTGCTTTGGGAAGAAGGTTACAGTTTATTGAAGAGCCAAACTGAAAGATGGTTCTGGCAGGAAGGAGGAGAAAAATCAAGGGCTGAGCACATGTGGAGTAGGTTTTTATATCCTCTGAAAGCCTTTTGTTTGGAATAATTTCCTGTTCCTGTGGCATGAGCTTTGAACTGAGTCTGAGTGTGCTTTTCTAAGCCTTGGTATCTGTGGTTTAATCCTATTATGTCCCAAAAGTCATATCCTGCTTCCCTGGGGCTGGGCTAATGACTTTTAGAGTTTGGGTGAGGTATGCAGATTTTAGGTCTTTGTCTTCTTGAGTTTCTGGCTCCAACTTTCTGATGGTTACATCTGCATTTCTATAGGGCTGGCTCCTGCTTGGAACAGAGAGATTTGGGGGCAGGGTTGGTTTCTGCTTTTAAAAATCCTTTTGAGGAAATATATTTTTCTGCCCTTTTAATATTTCCTTCTCTGGGGCTCTGACTTCCCTCAATAACTAGAAAGATAAGATTTGTAACTAGAATATTAGATTTTGGTATAAGAAGGGAAACAGGAAAACGCTAAGAAGTTTGAATAAGGGAAGCTTTTAGTTACCCAAATATAACTTACTTTGAAATTATAAACAGTAGAGACATTTTGAACACTGATGAGAAATTAAAATTAAAAAACAAAACAGGATACTGATTGAATATATGGATATTAAGTGCAAATGCAATTAAGATATGTTTTGGTTAGAAAAGTTACGGTATCTAAAATTATAGTCAAGTAATCTGTATGCTGCTTGCACTTTTCCCTATACATAAATGTTTCCATATATTTTTCATGTTTCAAATAATCTTTTAAATCTACAGACAATAAATTGGAGAAGGAAAAGAGATGGACAAGAAACTATTAATTACTTGCTTTAAATGAACTCATTTTTCAGTGTATGTAAATTAATGGGTCACATAAGCCAGGTTTCATTAATTATTTTAACGTGTGAAGGCTGAAGTAGAACTTAACCCAGTTTGGACAAAATGAGAACTTCTGGTAAATTGGAAGTAAATTCTTCAATCTTTGCTTAAGTTTCTTGCTGTTTCTCCTTTAAATCAAGTTTAAAGCGGGCCATTGAGAATGCCTCTAATTGATAAGATTATGAGAATTCAGCTGGATCAGACCTCTGACCTGGCCCACAAAAGACATTTCAGGTTACATACAGAGCAACTATATGTTTTGAGGAATGTTACAAATACAAAGAGGAAAGTGATAGCTCTCTTGCTTAGTGGTGGCTGGCATTGACAGCATAATTACTAGGAATTGGGACATCACATCCTGTCATTAAACTGTCTACTCTAGCCTCTTGGATTTATCTAGTTCTCTTTTAAAACCGTTTAAATTTATGACCATCAGCACATCTGCTGGCAGCAAATTCCACAGCTAACTATGTGTAGTATTTCTTTTATTCGTCCTGAATCTCAGATTTAATCTTGCCTATTCTTTGGCTACTTTTATGTCACTTTATTGAAGAGAAAATAATAATCTATAAAGACATACAATGGAGATCATGCTATGCATTATAATGAATGCCTTTACTTATCTACTCCCCCCCCCCCCCGGAGGTTAAGTTCTGTACCTTAATTCCCTTTTTGACTGAAATCCCAAACCTCATTATTAGAGCAAACAAGTTCTTGGCTCTTGTTTTCTGATTTAATGGGTTCTTCTGTGACTTGCCCTACTATTCTTAGGAGAAAAGCAGAATATGGAAAGGAGTTGGCACTGTCTGTTTAATGGCATTATTGTGTGCTAGGCAAGCTGTTTATTTTTAGTAATTCTCAACAGCCAGGTCTGTCAGCATTCAAGGAAGGGGATACAAAGGTTATATTTGGAGGTTATTTGGACTCTTTCATTGTGATGGTCAAATCTGCCAAAGCTTTAGGATTGAATGTGTTTTATTCTTTTAGTTGACCAGTGCTTTAAATGCTTCAGATATAGAGGAGCAATTGCTTATCCATAATTACAGCTTGCCTGTGTGCTTCTTTAAAAGTAACAATGCTGAATGGATATCAGTGAATGATTGTTTTGTTAATCTTGTCTTATAAAATTCATATTCTTCCTTGAGGCCAACATATTATATATATTCTTTTCAATAATATGTTAATTGTTCATTTGATTTTTTTTAAAAATTATTACTGTTCGTCGCACAATTAACTAGAAGTTCAGACCGGATTTGGCATTTTTGTCCACCTTTTGAGTCCTTCCCAAGGACCTGGGATAGGCATTATTATTTTTATTATGCACCAAAGGGTGAAATCAATTTTTGGCAGCTGGTGCTGGCCTTCTTTTTCATCAAGTTCTTCCCAAAACCTAGAATATTGTAATGTATCGGTGAATGCCCGGATGTCATTAATTGCAGTTTAAGCTAAATGTCTTATTACCTTGCTGTATCCTAGTAACGGGCCCGCTTGCAAAGTTTCTAAGCAAAATAGCAAGACCACAATCCTTCAGCTCTAGGTTTGCAAGATCGTATCTCGTTATCTTAACCAACACTTCAAGCTTGTGGTCTCCATTGGTGAGCAGCTGTGTTTATCTAATCTTAACAGCTAATCCTAACAACATTTATCAAGGCACGAATAGAATGAATAATATAGAATAGTTTTAACTTCAGCGGCTTCGTGACTTATTTGAAAAAACCCTTAATAATTTATGTATAGGTTAATAGATTCATACGCCAGGCGCAGGCCCTCACAAGCAGTGTGGCCTTTTGTATGGAAATTTTGTCAATATGCAGATTTTCCAAATGTCAACCAAGACTTTTGGGTATGGCTTCCAGTGTGCTGATAACCACTGGCACCATCATTGCCGATTTATGCCATAAATTTTAGATTTTCAGATCTTGATACTTCATGATCTTCTCCAATTCTTTGTCTTCTGTTCCTTCCAGAGTTGTTTGGATAGTGAGATGGGGAGCATATAAATTTCATAAAAATAAATAAATTAAAAATATTGTTCTATCCCCTGATGGGGGCGGCATGATGGCTCAGAGGTTCAGATGCTGAGCTTTTCGGCTGGAAAGATGGCATCCCAGGTTTGAGACCCGAGTGTCATGTGATTGGGTGAGCTCTTGTCCTCATCCCAGCACCTGTCAACCTAGCAGTTTGAAAACATGTAAATGCGAATAAATAAAAAAGGTAACACTTTGGTGGGAAGGTAACAGCACTCCGTGATATCATGCTGGTCACCTGACCATGGAAATGTATTCGGACAGCACTGGCTTTGAAACAGAGATGAACACCACCCCTATAGTCGGCAATGACTAGCAAAGCAAAATCCGTAGGGACTCCTTTTTTGTTTTTTACTATCTCCTGATATTGCCACATTAATTGTCCACACTTTCTTCTTTTCAACCGCAGTTAAATCTTTTGAATTATGCACCAAGACTTCCCACCAATTTATCATTACTAGCAAATGATATTTTTTCATAGTTGTTTAGTGAATCATTTTGATGACAGTGTTATGTCATTGTTTGTAGTTTGCGTAATCTTCGTGCCTGAGCTAAGTATATGATCGGCTATTTCTTCTGCTTCTTCGCACAATCTATCCTTTGTATCATTTCATGATATATATATTTTTAATTTGGGCCTTGATTGTGTTACTTTGGATAGCTTTGCTCTTGAGCAACCAAAATCAAGCCTTCACTTACTTTTTCAAATGTTCCATTTGTAAGACATTGCCAGATTTTAACTTTATTTACCTTTCCTTCAGGCTTATTATTATGGTTAGTCATGCAGTCACCCAGGTGTTCAGACTGGATTTGGATTTTTTGTGTGCCTAATCAAATCTTTTCCAAGACTTTGATGGTTTACAGATATCATTGCGGGATGGAAGCTGTTCCAAGTAAAGCTGCCTTTTGCAATTGATTGATGGTGATTTTGTCAATGCCAATAGTGTTTACATAGTGCTCCAATTGTTTTGCGATTGCTCCCAAGGTACCTATTATTGTTATTTGAAATTAATTGGCTACTTAACTCCAAGAATATAACAACATTAGTCCACAACTCTCTATCAGGGGTCTCCAACCTGTGGGCTGCGGCCCACAGGTGGGCTGTGAGGGGCTTGCAACCGGGCCACGGATACAGCCAGTAAGCGCACAGGCACATCCTCATTTGCCCAAGCAGTGGGCAAGAGTGCAGGCACCCAATTTAAGTTAGTGGTTGGCATGCATGCACGCCATTCACGCAAATGGAGCTGCACTGCTTACATGGAACCATCCCCTCTCCCTCCCCCACCTGCCGGTCCGCAGACTCAGAAATGTTGGGGAACTTTGCTCCAGGTGGAGTACAGAATAATAAAAACGCAATATAAAATATCAATGCAATAGTACACTCTGTAACAAAATTGTAATGATACAAACATTATTTTAGCTGCTTAATTGTATAAAAGTCCTTTTTAGAAAATCTAAGTTTAACCTGTGCTCCAAAAAGCTTTAAGAGTGAGGGTAAAGGTCTTTACGGAACCTATCAAGTCACTAGAGATTTTCTTAATGACATATTTGGATCATAGCCAGTTTTAATAACATGGTTTCAAGGAGAAAATGCATTCTTTAAATAGAAGATGAGTGACAGGTTGTTACTCCAAGAAGGCACATTACAAAATGTACAGAAGTATTTTTTTTCAAAAATAAATGCAACTTCGGGAATGTCAAAGACAACCATATGGTAAAACTTTTATGAAAGAATTCTCATGAAATTTGCAATTGTACAAAATGATGTATAAAGATAGAGCTTATGCTAGCAAAAGATAGGTCATGGTTAAACACAATAGGTATAGCACAGGGGTAGGCAACCCAAAACACTCAAAGAGCCACTTGGACCCGTTTCCCAACGAAAACAAAACGCTGGGAGCCGCAAAACCCTTTTGATATGTAAAATGAAGGTAACACTGCATATATCCTTTTTTACCTTTAGTGTGTGTGTGTGTGTGTGTGTGTGTGTGTGTGTACAGGGCCTTTTTTGTCATTTTATTTTACAAAAAAAGCACTATATATATAAAATAAAGGTAAAAAAGGATATGTGCAGTGTTATCTTCATTTTAGATGTCAAAAGGGTCTCTCTGTCTGTCTCTCTTTCCTCTCTCTCCCTCTCCCTCTTTCCTCTCCCTCTCTCTTTCTCTCTCTTTTTCTCTCTTTCCTCTTCCTCTCCCTCTTTCTCTCTCTTTCCTCTCTCTCACTCTTTCCTATCCCTCTTTCTCTCTTTCCTTTTTCTCTCTTTCCTCTCCCCCTCTCTTTCTCTTTCTCTCTTTCTCTTTCTCTCTCTCTTTCCTCTCTCTTTTTCTTCTCTCTCTCTCTTTCCTCTCTCTTTCTCTCTCTCTCCTCTTTCTCTCTCTCTCTCTCTCTCTCTCTCCAGGTGAGGAGAGAGAGAGAGAACGAAAGGCACACGGCGCCGAAGAGGCGGGGAGGCGGAGCAGGAGAGGAGGTAGCGGCTCTGGTGGTGGCACGGTGGCGGCCACTGCAGCATCGTCAGGGGTCCACGCCGCTCTCGGCCCAGCTGCCGCCCCGCCGCATCCTTGGCCATCGCAAGAGGAGGGCGCCAAGGGGACGCTGCTCTCCCTGCAGCGCGGGTGCACCATGGGCAGCCGCGCCGGCAACGGGGAGTGCCGCCGTGGGGACGAGGAGGGTCCTGACCCGCTGCCAGCCTCACAGCCCAAGGTCTCTTTCTACTGCAGCACCGAGGGCGGTGGCGATGGCGGCTCCCTGAAAGCGGCCGAGGAAGGTGCTACCAATGGGGCCGAGGTGAGGCCGGGTGGCAGAGAGCCCTGTGGTAGCGGCGGCAGCAGGAGGACGGCGAAGGGGCGTGACTGCCTGGTCACTGCCACCTCTCTGGCCTCAGTCAGCGTGACCGGCAGCGGCGGCGGCTCCCCGAAAGCGGCCGAGGAAGGTGCCTTCGATGGGGCTGAGGTGGGGCTGGGTGGTGGAGAGCCCTGCAGCAGCGCCGGCAGCAGGACGGTGAAGAGGTGTGGCTACCCAGTTGTCGCCGCCTCTCCGACCTTGCTCAGTGTGACTGGCAGCAGCGGCAGCGATGACAACAGCGGGAGGACAGCGAAGGGGCGCAGCTGCCCGGTCGCCGCCGCCTCTGGCTTCGCTCAGTATGAGCGGCAGCGGCGGTGGGAGGACGGCGAAGGGCAGCAGCTCTGGCTCCCTGATAGCCGAGGAAGGCGCCACCTATGGGGCCAGGTGGGGTTGGGTGGCAGAGAGCCCTGCGGCAGCGGCGGCAGCGGGAGGACGGCCAAGAGGCGCTGTGCAGCAGGTGGGGAATGGGCTGTGTAGGTGCCGCGGGGGAATCTCGAAAGAGGCCACGGAGATCTGCTGCCCGCAAAACGGCCGAAAGGCGTGGGCGAAGAGGGGAAGCTACCGAGACCCCCGGCAACCCCCCCAGATGAACAGAGGCGGCGGCGGAGCAGGGCGAGGGGAGACCCGCCGGGCAGGGAAAGGCATCCTGAGACTGGCCACCTGCGGCTCTTTACCCAGGTTCTGCCACCTTTCCAGCAATCCTCCCGGCTCTTCCTCCGCTGCTACCACGTGCAGTCCGAAGAAGGAAAGAGGTTTGTGGGACTTTGTGAGAAGTTTGAATTGATTGGTTGAACTTTTTTAGTCCCACTTTTTTTTTTCAGACTGCACATGGTGGCTAAGGACAGGCAGCCGCAGGAGACGGCTCTAAGAGCCGCATGCGGCTTTGGAGCCGCGGCTTGCCGATCCGTGGTATAGCAGGTGCAAGGGTCTTCCTGGGAGGGGGAAAGGAAATGTATTCTGTTTAGGCCCTTTGGATTAGCTGACCAAGATAAGCAGGTGGGCTGTTGAGTGCGTTAGGGGTGGGAGAAATCAGCTTCGTGAAAGGGTATAAATGTATGCTGTTGAAAATTGTATGTGTGGCTTATTCTCCTGCGCAAGTTAAGTCCACCAGCCTTTGCAAACGTTCCAATAAAACTTTGTTCCTGGAATCCCAAGTGAGTTTGTTTCTCTTTGGAATCCTGAGCCATGTTCCAGTCACTATTGACTTTCCGTATATGATCAAACAGCTTCATTGTGTTTCTTTCATGCTGACCATTTATTTATTTATTTGTAAAATTTATTGGTCTCTCATCTTACCACAGGGTAACTCTGGGTGGTTTACAAACTTAAAAATATAAAAACTATACAAAAGCTAAACTATACAAAGCTAAAGACATAAATAAACTACTATGACGAACCAACTATTGTGGCACAATTAAAAGATGGGGAGGGCAGGAGCAGGATGGGAGTGCATGAGATCTGTTGTTAATTGACCAAATACCTCCATTGTGATGCTCCCCCCACTGGAACCCTAAGTCAACTGGCAGAGCAAGGTCTTCAAGCTCTTGTGAAAGATCAGGAGGGGGGAGCCGACTTCACTCCAGGGGGCAAGATGTTTCAAAAGGCAGGAGCCATAGCAGAGAAGGCCCTCCTCCTGCACCCTGCCAGCCAGGACCCTCAGGCCAATGGGGCCTGCAGCATGCCTCCTCTGCTGGCATCGGTTGTATGTATGTAGGCAAGGCGAGGCAGGGGCACCATCAGCCCCCCCATACAGAGGCCAGCGAGCGCATGGGTGCTGGGATGTATCCGGTCACGTGGAACCTCGGCGAGTTAGCGGGCAGCTGGTTGAAGAAGGACAGTAGCCATCTCCGGGGCATGGCGCGCGTGCCCACGGAGAGGGCTCTGAGTGTCGCCTCTGGCATGCGTGCCATTTTATTTATTTATTTATTTATTTATTATTTATATTTTTACCCCGCCCTTCTCCCTGCGGACTCAGGGCGGCTTACAGCCTTTTAAAAACAAATACATAAATACAAAAAATACTAAAGTTAAAATGTTAATTAAGATGAAATATTATTAGGCCTTGTTATAGGTTCACCACCACTGAGTTAGGTGATACTTAAAAAGAAAATTCTTCCATTTTTCATCTTTGAACTCTTTGAATTTTCTTGGTTCATTTACAAGAAACTTTGCTACTTTATTTTGTCTTTTAGCATAACAAAATACTGAAACATGTGACCGTGACTCAACGGTTTTTCTTTCCATTATATTCAATTTCTCTTGAAGAAATGTTTGGAATATGTTGCTGGGTTTCAGTCTACTGCTGTGCAGATAGTTAACTGTGGAGGGGTGGGAAGAAAATCAAACCTTCCCTTTCCTTCAGTTTCCCTTGTTTCCCAGGCAAGGGTGCTTCATACTCATTTCCAGGACAAAATGTGAAAAATTATACAAAAACAACAAAAGCTAACAAAGAGATTGAAGAGATTGAAATTGGCCAAAGGCAATATCTCATTCAGGTAAACATCCTTTTCAGGATGTCAGAGATTCTGCCTATTAAAAAAACAAAATCTCCTTTCATGAAATTGTCATTGTTCTTTATAATGCTAATTGAGAGGGAAATGAGCAGAAAAGTAAAACTCAGCAGGGTAACTGACCTTAGAGGTTATCTGACCTAGACTGCCCCCTTTTGGAGAACTTGTCAATTACATTTTTAAAGTATCTCTAACGGGTGAGCTCTTTCTATGGAACTCCAGAGAACAAAAGCAAGGGTTTTTTTGTATGAAAAACTTGTGTGGCAAGGACTTAGGGTGGCCACATCCAATTGCTGATCTGATACTCTCCCTGTATTCTGCTATCGAACATAAATTTCATCTCTGCTTCAAGCAATGCCAATGCTTTGCATTATTTTTGTTGTTCCAGCTTGGAACAAACCGGATTTCTTTTTAACAGAGGCTATGGAGATTCTCAGTCATCCAGGTCATAGTTATCTCAAAGATGCTTTTTCATGAGGCAACTGAACTTTCCAAGAAGCTTCCTGGATGAGAAGCGAAATGTGTTCAAATAAAAACAAGAAAGTTCAATTCCCTCGTGAAAAAGCATATTTAGGATTTTAACAGAGGCAGCCACCAGCGTCACATGCTCAAATTTTTATTGCAGAAAGTTTGTAAATAAATAATGCAATGGTGTTTGGATATTTCTTGTCCAATGAAGTGGTCAAGAAGAGCAACCATTCCAGTCTTTTTGCGCTTTCTTTCTTTCTTTCTTTCTTTCTTTCTTTCTTTCTTTCTTTCTTTCTTTCTTTCTTTCTTTCTTTCTTTCTTTCTCTTTCTTTCTTTCTTTCTTTCTTTCATTCATTTTCATTCATTCATTCATTCATTCTCTATCAATAGAGAACTTCCATCAGATTCTTCAGATCAAGTTTCAGCATTTCTTTGAGACATTTTATAAGTTTGGAGACTTACAGCAAAGGGACCAATCTTACTGATTCATTCATTAATTTTATTTAGGTCCCGCTTTTATTACTTTTATAAATAATTCAAGGCAGTGAACATGCATAATATCCTTCCTCCTCCTATTTTCCCCACAACAACAACCGTGTGAGGTGGCATGGGCTGACAGGAAGTGACTGGCCCAAGATTCCCCATCTGGCTTTCATGCCTAAGGCAGGACTAGAATTCACAGTCTCCAGGTTTCTAGCCTGGAGATTGGTCCCTTGACCATTAGACCAAACTGACTCATAGTAGCTTACAGTAGTCATCTTGACAATATCTTCCTACAGTTTATTTCCAAAAAGAGAGGCAATTTATATTTTCTAAGTTTTCAAAAAAAGAAAAATGCAGCAGTGACATGTTATGCATGTTTGGATAAGACATACGAGGAAAGGAGAATGGAGGGAAAAGTCAACTGTTTCATGATCAGATGAAAGGATGTCTTGTTGAATTGCTGAGTTCATGAACATTTGCCATCTCTGCCAAGTGCAATTTCCTGCGTCAGTATGCATAAAAGGTTGTGCCTTTGTGTTCCTCTTTGGAAAGTATCCAGATGGAGAGTCTATGTATTCTTGGCTCCTGGGAACAAATGCTGGCCAATAAGTCAGTCAAACAGAGTTGAATTGAAGCATTTTTCTTCCATACCTAGAGGGCATGGTGTGGTCTGCCAATCAGCATGACGTTCCAACTGAAGATGAGCTCAGTTGATCTTCGCTTTGTTTCCTTTTCCTTGTTCCCAGGATATCCAACAGGCAAAGTTCTCTGATAGGGAGGAAAAACTACAATATATTTTTACTTCAGACAATGTAAGCCAATTAATAATAATGGTCATTCAATTTATAGAACATATTTTGCTTAATTGAAGTAATGTTGTTTATAATAACCCTAAAAGATAGGTCAATATTATTTATTGGAACATACAGGCATAACTTAATAGCCTGCCAAAGGCTGTAACTCTATCACTTTATACAGTCAAGAAGGTCAAGTGGAAATGATGTGGCTACAATATCTTTGAGAGTTGGATGTACACGTAGTCCTCAACTTGCGACCACAATTGAGCCCCAGATTCCTGTTGCTAAGTGAGACATTTGTTAAGTGAATGTTGCCCCATTTTACGACCTTTCTTGTCACAGTTGTTAATGGCTGCAGTTGTTAAGTTAGTACGGTGGTTGTAAAGTGAATCTGGCTTTCCCATTGACTTTGCTTGTCAGAAATTTGCAAAAGGTGATTACAGGACCCGGGAACACTGCAACCTTCATAAATATCAACCAGTTGCTAAGAGTCCAAATTTTGATCATGTGACCATGGGATGCTGCAATCGTTGTAAGTTGAAAAATGGTCATAAGTCACTTTTTTCAGTGCTGTTGTAATTTTGAATGGTCACTAAACAAATAGTTGTAAGTCAAGGACTATCTGCATTGGTTAAGCAGGAGACCATGAAACCTTGGGTATAAAACCAGCTGGAGACTTTGGGCCACTCACTCTCAGCCCTAGGAAGGACAAACCACTTCCAAGAATCTTGCCAAGAAAAAGAAGAGACTGGACAGCCATTTGTCTGAAATGGTGTAGGGTACCTGCCTGAGCAGGGGGTCGGACTCGATGACCTCCAAGGTCCCTTCCAACTTTATTATTATTATTATTACTTGTTTTTCTCAAAGGTACACCCACAATCTGTTACCAAATTGTAACAGAAAATCAAAAATTATTCATATCATGACTACTTGTTTGTGTTCAAGGGAAAAATAAAACTTGAGGCTATTGCCCCTCCCTCCTGCATGTATTGATTTAATCCAGTGATATAATAAACAGTAGAAATGGAAATGGTATTTTGATTCTATATTCGAAACAGTTTGACTGTGTCTTTTTTGTTTGTTTATTATTTTGGAAATGAAAAACTAATAAGTTGAATTGTTTTCTCTTTTTCAGAACAATGAAATGGTGGAGCTGCAGAGAATTCGGATGAAAGATGAAATCAGAGAGTATAAATTTAGGGAGGCGCGGCTTCTTCAGGATTACACTGAACTTGAAGAAGAAAACATTACTTTGCAAAAGCTGGTTTCCACACTGAAGCAAAATCAGGTAAGCAGAGATGGAGTTTTTAATAAAAGATTTAAAAAGGAGTAATGTCAAATTCTCAGATCAGTAAGTAACTTATTACAAAATGCAGCCTATAAATAAGAGAGATGCTGTTTCAAGAAAATTTTTAGCATTTCAGTAACTATTGTAAGACAAAAATACCCACATGCCACCCGGGTCAATCCCTTGCAATCCATCTCACAGGCAAAAGCCTTCCTTAAACCTTCTAACAAGCCCACATACAAAGTTTAAAAAAAACCAACCACTTAAAGCCTTTTCATCCTATATAGGCTAAAACTGACAAATTGAGTCTTCCCAGGAAGCCAACCGCGAATCAAGAATCAGGAAGGAAAATTTTCTCAAAATAAGGAAATTTCTTAATCACTATACTGCCCCCCCATGCCAGACCCCTCACTCAAATCCCAGACCCCAGATTAAGGTAATCTGCATGGCGAGAGAAAACATTTCCTCACCATCAGACTTCACACATCCTCAGGGCAAACACCTCAATTGATATATCTGAATAATACTACCCTTTTCTTCAAGCAGCTGCCCAGCATATTTATTCGGGATCCAGTTGGATCTGAACCTAAAACTTTCCTCTGACACTATGTTGAGCCTTAACAATCATACTTAATAAGGCTTAAACAGGTTTGTAGTACAGTTGTCATGGTTCCGAAAGAAGAAGCTTTTCAAAGAACTTTGAGGCTTTGTTTACCTTAAAGAATCCTTTTATTGCTACATAGCTTTGGCAGGTACATAATGAAACCAAAAACTGAATCCTCCCTCCCCCAATCACCCGTAACAAAGCATAACTCACTCCTTCATTTAACAGTCATCAATCACGTTCTCCAATTAGTTTGAAGTGTGAACTTTCCCTCCCGTAACTCCTCTGGTTACAACTGACCTTGGAAATACTGTACTGAATTATTGTTGTGGCTAACTATCCCCTGAGTACATACTTTCCCCCCCTCTTTGTCTGATTTTAACTCTAGAAGTGATACACAGGTTAAATAAAACATGTTTGCTTCTTCATATATGTCAAGCAAGAACATCCGATGTTAGCAGCCTTGACAACAGTATTTACTACTAATTGATTGAGACAATATGTTGAATCATACTAAGAATAATTCTAAAGGCAACTTACTACAACACCAATGTAATTCGATATTACATGGGGTTAGCATGGTCATCAAATATATATATTGAATAAGAATTTCCTGGATGTATATGTTCATAGAGATGACTTTTTAACTCAGATAAATAGGAAAACAATATTTAAAGTATCTTTAAAGTCACTTCAAAATAGAAAAGAAGGAAAGGAATTTTGTTGTAATTTATGGATCAGTTAAAGGGATCACTATTATTGAGAAAGGCCAATTTTGAGTCAGAGACTAGGGCATCAGAAGGAATTACAGCATTTGATTGATAATTCCTTTTTGCAAATAACAATAATGCAAATTACAGGAGAATTCTGGCCTATTGCATATGAAGTCCGTTGCATTGAGGTATAGTAAAATTAGGTTTTTCAGTGTATACTGAACACTCTGAAGAATTAATTAATATATATTATAATAATAACTACTATCACTTTTTATCAGTGCAATGAAATCTTGATTTTAGTAACAATTTGAGATTAGAGGATGTTCATTGTTCCCAAATGCCCATTAAATACAGAAGTATATTTATGCAATTGTCTTTATGCAAATAATGCAAATTCATAATTGACATTAGTTTTTATGTATTTAAATGACATAATCCATTTGCATAATTATGCCATTTTGGAAACGATGTAAATCGAAGTGAATAAGGTAAATGTAATTTCTTTTGGTAATTTTAAATCCCTTGCCCAGACTTCATGAATAAGTTCACCCTTTCAGAATGGAAATTTTGCCGTTCCATTCCCAATTTACAAAATGGGGATTCTTTTAAGGAAAATAAATGGCTTTGTGTCTTCTTGGCTTCAGCACAGCTCAGGCTTTTGGTTACAAAATATGTAAGGATTTGACTATCAACCCAGTTTTTGTTACGGTAACTTTTAAAGAACTTTTATGCAATGTCAGAGCAGGCACAGTGGCTGCCCTATTTAAGAAGCCAAGAGCATGCTAAACTGATTTGAAATATTTAGTTATAATATAAGATATATAACAAGCACACCTACCATTCATACATATGAACACAAGTTATCTAAAGGATGGAACTACTAAAAGGGAAGTAAGAAGAAGAAGAAAATAAAACCTTTATTTTCCACATAGTAGACCAAAGGGCTTTGAGAAAGGGCTCTCTATCCAGATGAAATGAAGGTGAATCTTAACTTCCTTATATTATAGCAATAGCACTTAGATTTATATACCGCTCCATGATGCTTTTAACCCTCTCTAAGCTGCTTGCAGGGGCAGCTTATTGCCCCCAACAATTTGGGTCTTCATTTTACTGACCTCAGAAGGATGAAAGACTAAGTTAACCTTGAGCTGGTGAGAATCGAACTGCTGGCAGTTGGGAGAATTAGCCTGTATTCTAACCATTGTGCCAACCATTGTGCTAACCATTCATCTTTTATATTTTTCTCAGTTACAGTTATCCCTGGTAATTCTTACTGCTTATATTCTCACACTTTGTTCTAGCCTTGTTTGTTTCTTTCTCTTTGATATATTTAGTTTCTTTTTCAAGGAAATAACACAATAACTGCTTTGTTTATTTGTACTAGCCATGCAATTCATGTTAGACAACCTTTAGTTTCTGTTATCAGTCCTGAAGGGTGCTAATTGAAGGTTACATGTGCATTCTTCAGCTGTTTTATCTTTCCCCTTTGTCCTTTCTTTCCTTTTGGCTCAACCAGTCTCAGAAAACATATAAAATAATATATTTAGGGAACAGAATGTAAAAAATAAAGGTACTATGTAGAGATTGGAGAAAATTTAAATTACTAAGCATTGACAACAACTTGATGACACGTAGTCAATTTACTAAATATAAAATCAAGGATTGTTGTGTGTCAGGAGAAAAACTTGTTAAAGAGAAACAAAAGACAACACACAACAAAATTCTCAATTTAGGATCCAGAGATTTATTTAAATTTGACACACGAATTCAGTACTTACATTTCAACAACTTATTGCAATGAGGACCAAATGGACAGCAGTCATTAAGTGTGACGGCTGAGCCAGGTGGCAACACCCAAATCTTTGAGGCAGGCTTTATACCTTAACATTGTACCCACCTCTAGCATTTTGGTGCCACCCAATAGCCATCCCATTTCCCTTTTCTTGTTAAACACATCATCATATTTCTCAGAATCCTCCTTCGGGTCGCCTCCCTATTCTTGGAACTGACCATTATGGTAGTTCCTTATTCTTCTACTGTTGTCCTTGTTACTGGGCCACTTCCCTGTTCTTTCCTATCCTTGTTCTAACCACTACTTTCCTCACTACCATTCCTACATGTGTCATTGCAAAAGTTGCACCCATACGCAGAGCTCAGTTCTTCTTTTCTCCTATATTCTTGTTCTATGTTCCTTTTTTCTTAAGAAATTCATGCGACCACAAACAGTCATCTTTTCCTGTTGAAGGTCAGCAGCAAGCAAAAGCCAAGTGCTAGTTAGCAAGTTCAAATCTAAAATATGATTAATTAATTAGATCACTCATAAAATAGTTATCGATATATTTTTCCTTTCATGCTTCTTGTCCTTCAGGACAACACCACAATTAGGACCAGTAATATAGAAAACATACATTACATTAACACAGGAGGGCATCACAGTGTTATACAAATTGAAACAAGTGGCAATAAACAACAACACAACCATAGGCCATACAGCAGGCGTGAGGCATCCTTTTATGCAGAGCACTTCCTTCATGCACCTCTGGGCTTCCATTGTGTTGGAAAAGGTAGCATAAAGGTCTTCAGTTGTCTGAGAAAAGCAGATCGGAGCCCACTGCTTGTTGGTGCTGTCTGGGCTGAAGACTGTATGCTGGTGGGGAGCAGAGGTTACTAGCACTTGCTCCCTTATTGAACATTTCATTTCATTTTCATTTTATTATATTTATACCCCGCCCTTCTCCCGTAGGACTCAGGGCGGCTTACAGCCAGTTAAAAACAGTTTAATACAATACAATACAAAGTTTTAAAAATCATTAAAAATAAATATTTTAAATCGGCCGCTTCTACTAAAATTTGGCTAAAACCAATTTAAAATACCCCTAGGCCAGTCCTGCCCGCTGAAACAACCAGGTCTTAAGGGCGCGGCGAAAGGAGGGGAGATCCGGAAACATAGCTTCAGTCTCTGTCTCATTGGATTTGGATAGCTGGGGTTGCACAGCTTCCTCATCTGGGGCCAGTGCCTTTGCACAGTGCAAAGCATGCACCTAGGAGGTCAGCCATTGACACTTCACAGCAGTGTTGGTGGTCAACAGGATCTCCTTCCAACGAGGAACCAGGCAATTCTTATGCTGAAATACTTTTGTCAAAACCCAATCACCAACTTTCAATGAATGGCAGGGATGTAATGGTTTCTTGGGCATAGTTGCTGCAACCTGTGAATGACAGTCTTTAAAAGATGTGAGAAGAGCTTGGCAAGAGGTCAACATAACAGCGGACAACATATGAATGTCTTTCAGATGCTGTATAGGAATGTCGGGGGAGAGGCTGGCATCCGCATGGGTTTGCTCACTAATATCTAATGTGGAGAGAGTCCAGCCTGTTGAGAAAGAATATAAAGAATCAAGAGGCAAAGTCAAAATTAGGCAGCGTTGTAGTTAAAATGCAAGGCAGCAAACAACAAAGAAGAGTGAACATTTGTCCTTATGCCAGAAAAGGGATTAGGAACTCTCAGCAAATACTTTTTACAGAGACAATCCCTGAATATAATCTTCTTATGCAAGGAACATCTTTGTTTATAGTCCTTTTAAAAATCTGTAATTACTGTGGCCTGAATAGCACAATTAGAAACACTTGAACTCTTTTTTTTTTAACTTTTCCCTTTTGAATATGATGGTTATGCTTAAAGGTCAGTTCATTTTACTGAGAAGTGTGCATCATGAAATGGGCTTGATAATGTTCATTTTGGTGACGGGAACCATACAAATCTCGGTTACTCTTACGACTTATGCCTTATTAAGTAAAATATAGTGATTGAATTGTTATATATTAGTGGAGATAACATTTAGCACCAGAATTGCCATATATTAGCAGAGATAAAATATAACAAAATAACAGTTGGAAGGGACCTCAGAGGTCTTCTAGTCCAACCCCCTGCTCAAGCAGGAGACCTTATACCAGGGGTTCACCAACTCCTAAGCCACAGACTGGTATCGGTCCATGGGCTGTTAGGAACTGGGTCACATAGCTGGAGGTGGACGGCTGGCAAGTGAGTGAAGCTTCATCTGGGGCTTTGGAAAACAGGCTGACTTCTAATTCTATTGTTATATTTTATCTCTGCTAATATATGGCAATTCTGTAGTGACACAATTGTCAATTATTAGCAGAGATAAAATAGAATGATAGAATTACCATGACTTCATGGGGCTAAGTTTATTAAATTTGTAATATCTCCTTTCCTTACCCATTGCATAATGCCTCATTTATAGACATTTATTTGAACAGATGCGGCAAATGGCAGATTGTGTATAAATCCAACTTTTAGCATTATGAATCTTCTTTATTTTATTTAATTCAGGTTGAATATGAAGGCTTGAAACATGAGATAAAACGATTTGAGGAAGATACGGTGTTGCTTAATAGCCAGCTAGAAGACGCCATCCGGTTGAAGGAGATTGCAGACCATCAGCTAGAGGAGGCCTTGGAGACATTAAAGAATGAAAGAGAGCAGAAGAACAATCTGAGGAAGGAACTGTCTCAGTATATCAATTTAAATGATAGCATGTATAATAATCATATTAATATCTCAGTAGATGGATTAAAATTTGGAGAAGATGGGAATGAACCTAATAATGATGACAAAATGAATGGACACATTCATGGACCTCACATGAAACTGAATGGGGATTTTCGGACTCCCAGCGTCAGGAAAGGAGAATCTTTGCACCCGGTCTCTGATCTCTTCAGTGAGCTGAACATCTCTGAAATGCAGAAACTGAAGCAGCAGCTCATGCAGGTAACATGGAAGATTCAAGAGATTCTTTATAAGAAGAGATCATCTTACTTACAAATGTCCATATTGTGTGCAAAGATACCAAAAGCATTTATTTCTCTGAGAAAAATTATTTGGGAAAAAGAAGTAAACATGCCTTTAAAAAAAAAAAGCATTTCTCCACTTCAAATATATTGTATCTTAACGACGTGGTTTCGTGTTTTATGTATTTTTCATTTTGCCGTCCTTAGTGGTCCCTGAGATTGATGGTTTTCTTGCAGACATTTCATTACCAAACTAGGTAACGTCATCAGGAAATGAAATGAAATGTCTGCAAGAAAATCACCAATCTCAGGGACCACTAAAGACCCCATAGTTCAGACATGTTAAACTCGTGACATCACGTGATGTTGCGCAATGTATCAGAACTTTTCCCCCATTGCCGGCAATGGGGTGGGCGTGGTTTCCTGGTGACGCAGGCGTGAGGCATCCTTTTATGCAGAGCACTTCCTTCATGCACCTCTGGGCTTCCATTGTGTTGGAAAAGGTAGCATAAAGGTCTTCAGTTGTCTGAGAAAAGCAGATCGGAGCCCACTGCTTGTTGGTGCTGTCTGGGCCGAAGTCACGTGATGTTGCGCAACGTATCAGAGCTTTTCCCCCATTGCCGGCAATGGGGTGGGCATGGTTTCCTGGTGACGCATCCAGCCCATAGGCCGGCAGTTTGACACCCCTGCCATAGTTCAACCCTCAGCTTCACACATTCTCTTCTATCAATTGTTCACTTTTTTTGTTGGATTCATTTTTGAATTGCTACTACCATTTTACTGCTTTTTTTTTGTAGCCCACTGTTATGATCCAGGTGGTCAAGGCAAGGCAGGCCTTTAGAGTTCTTTATTGCTCTTGAGAAGTGTTAAACAAATGGCCTTCCAATGACCAGTAAGGCTCCACCCACAGTCCCCAATACAACAGTCCATAAATTAGGAAGAAAGTCCACAAAGCAAAAGTCCAGGCATAAGATAAATTCCTCAGGGCAACAACAAGGTACAAGGCAAAGACAGCTCAGAGGTAAAACAAAGAGCTAAAACAGTCCACAAAGTTAAGGCAAGACAAACAGCAGTCCCCAAAGCAAGGCAAGTCATGAGTCAAAGCTGGAGGAATATAATCCAAAACAAACAATTGTTCCTGGCAAAGACTAATTCTCTGGCTTCTCCTTAAGTTACTCCCCTCCAGGTGTTCCTTCTGAGGAGGGGTGGGGCAATCTCCTCCTGAGTAGCCTTGCAGCCCTTCTCTGGGTGTGCCTATGCTCCACTCTCCTTGCCCTTGGATCGAGTGGAATAGGCAGCTGTTCCTCATCATAGGGGATTAACTGCCTGTCAACACTGCTGTCAGCAGCCACTCCTCCCCTGTGTCTGTGCAGACAGGCAGCTCTCTGTCTTGTCCTCCACCTCCCCCAATGCCTGAGGGGCCCAGGATTGCATCACCCACAGCCCCTGGCTTGCCTTCCTTCTCAGCCACTCCCAGTTCCAACTCTTCCTCCGAATTGGCCTCTAAGGAGGCCATGACACCCACCTAACATAAAAATAAACATAACAATAAAAAATAATCCAGCAGGATTGAGCCAAGGTCCATCTAAGCCTAGCATTTGTTTTTCACAACGGCCAGTTGGAGACATACCTTCTCCCACACTTATTTCCTGCAGCTGGTATTTAGAGGCAAGTTGTTCCCAACCCAAGGGGCCCCAAGAACTGCCGACTCTGCCTCCCTCTGCAGTAGTTGTAGCTTCCGAAATGCTCTTCAAGAGTAGCCCCATGAAGGCCACATTGCAACAGTCCAAGCGTGAGATGACGAAGGCTTGAGCGACTGAGCATGTATTAAAGTGGGTCATTTTATTTGTATTAGTGTTGCATTTGTATCTTAATATTTTATGACTTTATATACTTAATACCTCCCCATTCATTTGGGAAAGGCAAGGGAGGTCCCTTGCAGGTTGTAAACCCAACTGAATTGACAAACCCAAGTTATTGCTTCCTGATGCTACCTAAGATCATTGCCGGCCTTGCTTTGTTTACTGGGAGAAGACCATTGTTATATTGCCCTCTATCTCCATCTGAATGGGTGACCCTGCTTCAACAGAAGAGCTCATTTACCTCCTATTTAACAGAGATTTTGACCAGTGTTTGTCTTGTTTTTCTGATGTTCTTTACAGAACCTGATTGTCTTTCTAATGGAATACTTTATGCGTCTATTTTGCACTACAATACAATTTGACTTGTCCCATCTTTTGCCCTTCTACTTTTTGCCCCAGCATTTACATTACTAAGTAAAGGATTTTCAGTGCCTCCAGTGCTGTGAACCAATGATAGTTTATGTTTTCCTTCTGTGGCAATGTATAAATTGTGATGCTGAGAGCGTTGTGAAATTAATCCCAAGCATCCTTTTCTTCCATATGGAATGAATTGGGAAAAGATCTCTATGTCTTGTGTGTTCTGATTGGGTGTGGGAACAGCAGGCTAAGAATCTAGAGTTCCTGGCCCTAACATGTTCCCTTGTATAGATATTCAGTTTAGTGGCAATTGCCATCTCTTATGTTAATACATTCCTCAAGTTAATTCTTTGTTCCAGTCAGCTTCATTGGATGATTTGGGGTCTCAGTATTTGTACAGGGAAAGAAAAAAAATTCTTTCTGTTGATTTTCTCCATACCCTGTACAATTCCATATACCTTAAACATGCAGCCCTTCAATAACCATTTTGCAAACCTAAAAAAACTCAATCTTTTTTTTCCCTTGTAGACAAAGAGCCCAATCCCTCTACTCACTTTGGTTGCCCTTTTTTACACTTTTTCCAGCACTGTTTTATCTTGCAATCAGAATTGTACATCAGATCCTAGAGATAGATATAGCACAGATTTTATAACAGCATCTATGATCTTGGTTGTTTGATTTTCAATCCCTTTCTTAGGACTGGCTTCACAGATTTTACAGATGCTGCATACTAACTTGTCATTACGAGATTGCAACAGGATATAAATCCAATCAGTCAATCTTCAGCTGTGCTCTAATTATATTTCCATTAAATGTTTTCATAAATTATTTTTTATGCATCAAGGGATTTGAAATAGTAATGACTACACTGCAGCAAACTAATTAAGTTTGTTCCTTATTGTTCATCAAGCAAGCTAAACATTTACATTTAAAATGATTGATTTTTGTCTGTGTATGTTTTATAGTTAAATTGTTAGAATATTTTTTTCAGATGCAATAAAATATGCATTTGAAACTGTACAATGAAGTTTTCAGGTTTAGAAAAATTATAGGCAATGTTTGATACCCCTTAGTCTCATTTTAATAGTCCCTTAGTCTCATTTTATATTCATGAGGAAGTTCATATTTGCGGTTGCTGCAACATTAGATGCTTTATGACAGTGTTGGTCAAACTTGAATTGAAGTCCACACATCTTCAAGTTGCCAAGACTGCTTTATGATAAGGACAAAGCAGTAATAAAACAGACATACCGCTCAAGCTATTTCTATTATCTTAAACGTTTAAGCTTTTTTCAGATGATGGAAAAGCGATTCAGGTTTGTTTTTTTTATTTTAAAAGACTCACATAGACTTATATTTTATACACAGTCCACTTGTCTGCCGAGTAGCATTTGAAATAGTGCATTTGATAAAGCTTCGATTATTTTAGCTGTATGCGGTTGATTAGGAAATACGACTTAAAGATTAGCACGAATGAACAAGGGGAAATCCTCGATATGCTGGAAGTGTGGAGAGACCATTGGGAATTACTACCACATGTGGTGGCAATGCCCAAAGGCACAAAAATTTTGGAACTTATTAAAGAAATGGCTGGAAGAAATTTTGCTAATAGATATAGAGGCCAAACCGGAATTTTTCTTATTGGGAATTATAGAAAGAAAATATAAGAAAGATACAAATTATTTATTACTGCATATAGTAATAGCGGCACGAATAGCCTTCGCTCAAAAATGGAAAGAGAAAGATACTCCAACCGAAGAGGAAATATTACTGAAAATTTTCAATTGCGCTGAAATGGATAGACTTACATGGGAACTCAAGGATAAAAGTGAAACTAAGTACTACAAAATCTGGGAACAATTTTATGATTGGATAGACAATAAGAGGGTAGCCAAGACAAATGTATAGTGTTAGAATAAAATATAGATTATAGACAAATGTATATTTAAAAGATAAATAGATATACAGAAATAAGGGAAAAATTGTTAATATTATATTATAAATAGTGAGCAAAGCTCAAGAACTATATGTCTATATGAGTACTAATACTACTGTAAAATGTCAGAAGATGTATGGAACCAGTGATGTCATATCTATGTCCAATGTGTTTTTAATTTTGTATTATTAATAAAAATTTATATATATATATATATATATATATATATATATATATATATATATATATATATATATATATATATATATATATATATATATATATATATATATATATATATATATATAAAGGAAATACGACTTAATTAGGAGGAACATGCTTCTTGAATTGTGCAGCAATCCATGCACACATATAGGTAATCCTTGACTTACAACCACAGTTGGGACCAGAATTGCTGTTGCTAAGCAAGGCAAGTTAAATGAGTCAGACTACCTTTCTTTGCCACAATTTTAAAGAGAATCATGCGGTCATTAAACAAAGCCGGCTTCCCCCATTGACTTTGCTTGTCAGAAACCAGCTCAGACGATTGCAAATAACAACCAGATAATCCTGAAATGCTGCAACCCTCCTAAATACATGCTCATTGTCAAGAACCCAAATTTCATATGACTATGGGGATGCAGTGACAGCATAAGTACAAGGATCAATTGTAAGTTACTTTTTTCAGTGCCATTGTAACTTCAAATGGTGGTTAAGTCAAGGATACTTGCACCGTATAAGGTTCCGCTTTTAAACTGCACCTTTAATTGTAGAGCCCTTGTACCCCAGTTCCTTTCTTGAGATATTTATATCCTTTTTCTGGGCTACCGCAGGTAGAGCGCGAGAAAGCTATTCTGCTGGCAAATCTTCAGGAATCTCAGACCCAGCTGGAACACACCAAAGGGGCCCTCACTGAGCAGCACGAACGGGTCCATAGGCTCACTGAACATGTCAACGCAATGAGGGGTCTGCAAAGCCACAAAGAGCTGAAAGACGTGGATTTTGAGAAAGGCCGGGATTCTGGGGAAGAAACCCATGATTATGAAGTGGACATAAATGGCTTAGAGATCCTAGAGTGTAAATACAAGGTAGCTGTTACCGAGGTGATCGACCTCAAAGCCGAAATCAAAGCCTTAAAAGAGAAGTATAATAAATTTGTTGAAAGCTACACTGAAGAAAAGGACAAGTATGAGAGCAAGATCCAAATCTACGATGAGCAGGTATCCGGCTTAGAAAAGTCAACAAAGGAAAGCCATGAGAAAATGATGCAGATGGAGAAGGAACTGCAAAGGATTACAGGCGTCGCCAACGAGAACCACAACACCCTCAATGCCGCTCAGGATGAGCTGGTGACTTTCAGTGAAGAGCTCGCTCAGCTCTATCATCATGTCTGTCTCTGCAACAATGAGACGCCCAATAGGGTTATGCTGGACTACTACAGGCAAAGCCGAGTTACTAGAAGCGGGAGCTTGAAGGGGCCTGATGATCCAAGAGGACTTCTATCTCCCCGCCTTGCCAGGAGAGCAACGGTGCTCCCTGTAGAAGCCAGGGTGCCAACGGAACAGGGTTCAAAAGAGAGCACTGAAGCCAATAAAGAGCCAAGTCCAACAAAGACCCCAACCATTTCTCCTGTCATTACAGCCCCTCCTTCCTCCCCGGTTTCTGACACCAGTGACATTCGGAAAGAGCCGATGAATATTTACAACCTCAATGCCATAATACGGGACCAAATCAAGCACTTGCAGAAAGCGGTAGACCGGTCGCTGCAGCTGTCCCGGCAGCGCGCAGCAGCCCGTGAACTGGCACTTATGATTGATAAGGACAAGGAGGCTTTGATGGAAGAAATAATGAAATTAAAGTCCCTGCTGAGTACAAAACGGGAACAGATAGCAACCCTCAGGGCAGTGTTGAAAGCCAACAAGCAGGTAATTTGGAAACTGTAATATCCTTTTTATAATTAGGTATATAATTTATGCATTTTAAAATGGCTTAAAGAGCGATTTTACAATTGATTTTACAATTGTTTACTTTTGAGCTTTTGTGAAATGAAACAGTGGAATAGTCTCAGGTTTGTATGAAGTCCCAAAAGACAAGAAACAAGTACATTTTGCTAATTACATTTCAAATCAACTTGGATTAAATTTGTACCCTTGTTCTGATACAGTTAGAAAATTCTGATCTGGTTTCAAGCTGGATCATGAAAGAAATGCACTGGATGAGCTACTTGAAAAGAAAGTACAGGTATTCCTTGACTTACGACCATTTTACAACTTTTCTTGTCACAGTTGTTAAGTGAATCACTGCATGGTTGTTAAGTGAATCTAGCTTCCCCATTGATTTTGCTTGTCAGAAAGTTACAAAAAGATGATCACATGACCCAGGGACACTGCAACTGTCATAAATATGAGTCAGTTGCCAAGCATCTGTATTTTGATCACATGATCATGGGGATGCTGCAATGGTCATAAGTGTGAAAAATGGCCATAAGTCACTTTTTCAGTGCTGTTGTAACTTTAAATGGTCACTAAATGAACTGTTGTAAATCAAGGACTACCTGTACTTTATTTGATAGCATAGAGTTCAGCTATTGAGATAGCTACAAATTTGTGGTATTGGGACTGGTAATATTATAGGAAAATTGGTCCTTTGTGAGGTGTGTGAATGTGTTACAGATCTTTTCCCTTTTATGTATGTCTATGTGCTGAAGTTGGGGTGCCACATTTATATATTCAGGAAAGCTCTGTTGGAAGAATCAGGTCCAGTTTCAACCCGGGAAAAAGACGCTGAAAAATAAAATGGAGGCTAGCTGCTTAGGAAAGAAGGTCTCTGTTTATTGATGAACAGAACCGACAACAGCATGTGGTTCTGGGACAGCTGACAAAATGGAGTTGAGAGTAGGTGGGGTTTTATACATTCTTTGGGACTTTGTGTTTGAGATGCCTGTTCCTTGTGAAATGTACTTTGACCTGTGTTTGAATGTGCCCTTTTCGTATTCTAAGTATTGGTGCCTGACTCCCATTGTGGCTGGGAGGTCATGTCCTTGGAGCTGGATGGGGAATGTAGATTTTAGGAGTCTCTGTTTTTCTAATCCCATCAGCTCCAGCCTTCTGTGGGAGCTGTGGCTGAAGGCATTTTGCTTATGAATGGGGGGGCCCAAAATTTCCATTTCTAAAGACTTCAGGCTTCTGCTTGAAGCTGTTTCTCCTATTTCTGCCTTTAACAACATGTTTCTCCTCTTGTCCTTTAGGGGGAATATAATATTCCCTCAAATATTTCATTCTCTAGGGCAGTGGTTCTCAACCTTTTTAATGCCGTGACCCCATAATACAGTTCCCCATGTTGTGGTGACCCCGGGTGCCAGGGGCGTGGCCAAGTGGGTGTGGCTGACAAGTGGGCGTGACCACCAAGTGGGCGTGGCCACCATGTTGTGGTGACCCCCAACCATAAAATTATTTTCATTGCTATTTCATAACTGTAATTT
>NW_015386697.1:513261-581536 GCF_001527695.2 Protobothrops mucrosquamatus
CTGCGCTCTTCACACGCCTCCTGCAGGGCACATTTGGTAAAGTTCGTGCATGCAGGCTGCCGCCAAGCACAGGGAGTAGCACAGCTAAGGAAAAGGGCAAAAAAAAAATGGCGGACGGAGTGGTTTGGCGACCCCCGTGAAATGGTCGTGCGACCCCAAATGGGGTCGCGACCCACAGGTTGAGAACCGCTGCTCTAGGGGGAGGGGCTTCCCATCTGTTTGCTATACTTTGTGAGCGATATAGTTTTATCAGTTTCAGCCTGGCTGAACCTATCTGGCTGTTAATTATTGGCTGAAATAAGTTTAAGGGATTCTCGCACCATTATTTCTTCTTCCTTGCAATCTTGTATGTTCTGGCTTCAGGTGAGGCTGTGAGTTTCATGAATAGAGAGGGTAGCAGGGATGGCATATGAATATGACATTTCATCCTACAATATATTTAATGAAGTTCCTGATTATGGAATTGTTCATATTTAAATTTCAGAAATTAGAGGTCTATAGTTTAGATATTTTGAGATATTGTGACACTTTTTGATTTGTTAATATGTCATGGATACTTGATTTTTGAAATATATCCTGGATGTTTGTTGAGACATTTCTCAGGAACATTATATTAATTTCAAATATGAAAATAAAATATGGATGTTAAAATTGAAAAGATAGCATATATTATCTCTTAGTGAAAAAAAACCAATGTTCCAGCCAAATCTACTGCTCTATGATTAACTGGAAAAAAAATTCATTTTTATATCTGGTTTATATCTGGTTTAGTATCTCCTTGATAAAAAAAGGAGATTGCTAACTACCAGAAATAGTTGTTAATTAAGTACCTGTTAAGAGTGATTTAACCAAAGTTTGAACTATGGCCTTCTATATAACATTATGCTTTTGTATATTTGCGTCTACATATTTCCTCATATCCTTAGAGTAAGGAACCAGAAAGTATGGGAATTGAGGAACTGGTTTTCCAACGGTATGTGCATTTTGCAATGATATGTGCTGGAACGGTAGTGTGGAAAGTTGTGGTAAGAACATGAATGAATGTGAAAAACTGTGGTCAAAACAAGAACAAGAAATTGGCTCAATTGCCGTTATGACCCCAGAGGTCATGTACTTCTGTGTTTAAGGTACAAAAGAGTGGAACTGAAAAGGGATAAAACATTTCAGAAAGCATATAACTGACTTTTTCCTGTATTACCCAATACAAACCCAATATTGTCCTAATCCTATCAAGCCCTAAATACATGCTACCACTACATGGACATACCTCAACCCAGCACATTAGCACATATCATGTATTCAATGTTGGTGTAATTTTTACAATATAAATAGAGGTTTCCATAAATCAGACTTCCAGCCAGGTGCCCTTCTGATGTGTTGGGAAAGAAGGCTAACTTAAAATCATCTTCATTTTAACTATAGTATATATCCGTGGTGGCGAACCTATGGCATGCGTGCCACAGGTAGCACGCAGAGCCCTCTCTGTGGGTACGTGCACTGTCACCCCAGTCCTAGGCCTTCAGTCCCGTCCATGAGCAACCTGCATCAATACCCGCGCAGGGTAAGGTTGCCACACCCACCCCTGCCTCCCCAAGCATATTTTACTAACCTACCTTTCAGCTACATTCCGTTTCTCCGTTCGCTTCTCAGCCTTCACCGTCTTTGTGGGACTATAGGAAAAAAAAAGTTCCATCAGACTTTAACTTCTTGTGAGATCTCAAGAAGTTAGAAAGTCTGATGAAACTTTTTTACCAATAGTCCCACAAACACGCGTTGAAAGCTGAGAAGCGAATGGAGAAACAGAATCAATCATTCAATCAATTCTAACTTCGCGACCTTTCATGAGAAATTGGAATTGATTGATTGACCTTTCCCCCCCCAAAAAAGCTTTCTTTGTTTCCTTGCACGCGGCGGCAGATTGCGAAGGAGCAATGGCACGGGGCTGGAAGTCAGGTAAGGAAAGAAAGGCAATTTCTGGGGGGAGCGAGGATTTCTTTCCTTAACTGCCCCACTTGTTCTGAGGCCACTTTCCGCTCAACCGCATTGCTCTTGCCAATAGCCTGACTGCCCACTTCAGTGCCCTCCCTCCCTGAGCCTCCGGCGCTCCACCTGCTGCTTTGGTAGCTCTGTAAGCAGAGCTGCAAAGTTCTCTTCGCAACTCTGCCTACAGAGCCACCAAAGCTGTAGCTGAATGGGCAGATGAGGGGGGAACCTGCCCCACTTGGGTACGATGCGTGAGGCAGCAAACAGCCACGTCGCGCTGAAACCGAGGGGCCAGCAGACTGTGGCTGTTGATGGACACAGTTGGCCCCCATGCGCTCACTGTGTGTGGGTGCTGATGGTGTCAGGCAGCAGCCGCCGCCCTGGCCCCTTCCTCGCCTTGCCTTGCCCTGTGGCAATGGTACCCCTGCCCTGCCTCCTGCCTCACCTCGCCTCACCCCACAGGATGAGCCTCCTGCCCACCATCCCACCCACCAGAGACCCCCTGGATCTCCTCCAACCCTGCCTGGCCCCCACAGGCGTCCCTCCCCACGAGTAACATTGAGGTGGCCACGCCTACCCTGGCCACGCTCACCCAGTCTGCCGTGACCACTACAGCCACGCCCATCCAATGGCCATGCTCACCCAATGGGCCATGCCCACCCGATGATACATAAGTGGGTTTTGGGTTGCAGTTTGGGCACTCGGTCTCTAAAAGGTTCGCCACCACTGGTATATATCCTTCAAATTCTCCATTCCAATACATAAAATATTTTCTTAAAATCTTCTACTGTAATCTCATGTTTCTAAAAAGGTTCTTCTATTTGAAATTCCTAAACTTTATTTTCCCTCCCAACCTTTTAATCTCTTAATGGAGAAGAAAAGAAAGGGATTTTCTCGACATTTGTCTCCTTCTAAATCAGTGTTTTTCAAACTTGACAACTTTAAGATGTGTGAGTTTCCACTCCCAGCATTCCTTACCCAGTATGCTGAGGTATTCTGGGAGTTGAAGCAGTGGTGGATTTAGCCAGTTCGCACCAGTTCGACAGAACCGGTAGCTAATTTTTTATTACCCAGGCCCAGAACGGACTTCCGAAAGTGGCATCCACAAAGAGAACTGGTTGTTCACATATTTGAATCCCACCACTGAGTTGAAGTCCATACATCTTAAGGTTGTCAAGTTTGAAAAACACAGTTCTATATTATTCAGTTGAGGAAGCCTTCTTTGTTCCTTTTAGGCACATTATGCTTAGTTATTATAGATTTACCTTTCTTTTCAGCCAAGAAGAAAATTCCAAGTTATCCTTTGAATTTAATCCCGTACTTGTATCAACCAGATGAAAATAAATGCATATGTTTTATAATAAATGCATAAACCTGGAAGAATCCAGAATGATTTCAACAGCAAGCTTTTATTCTTTGCTTGGTGACATAAGATATGTATATTTGTTTTAGACAGCAGAAGTGGCCCTGGCCAACCTGAAAAATAAATACGAGAACGAGAAAGCCATGGTAACAGAAACGATGACTAAACTGCGCAACGAATTAAAAGCTTTGAAAGAAGATGCAGCAACCTTCTCATCCTTGAGAGCCATGTTTGCAACCAGGTACAAAAAGTAACTGTCAAAACAGGAATTTAGCTTGTTAAGCAGGAGTTTAGGTTTGGCTTGGCGCGGAAAAAGAGGCAAAGACCAGTCTCTGAGTCACACTTTTATTCAGATCTGAACAAAGGTGGGTCCTCCCATAAAACATACAATCCTTGGACATCAGAATCCTGGACAACAAGATGGAGGGAAAAGGCACTGGAATTAGGGGTGCTCTCTGTGTATGCAATACCATTCCATGGGAGCAGTTTTTCTAGGACATGTTTATGAGCTGTTTTATATTCCTGTTTTATATTCAAGCCATTGTCTCAGCCAACTATTCTCCAGGGGTTCAGGCAAGAGTTGATTTTAACTTTATCTGCAGAAAAATTCTCCAGAACAATCAGTTCCTAATTATGTATTAGCTCTATATATCTGCATCCCTAAATAATTTGTCCATGAGATTCTGATCTGTTCATAGTATTAATTTGTGAAGTTACAGTAAAGTCAGTAAGCATGATTCCTTTCCCTCCTATTGTTCTTTTTGTAAAAAAATAATAGAATTGTTAAGATGATGATGATGATGATGATGAAGATGATGATGATGATGATGATGATGATGATGAACTCTATACCAGGGATCCCCAACCACCGGTCCATGGACTGGTACCGGGCCGCAGCATGCAAGCAACCAGGCCACACAAAAAAAGCAAAGCCCCATTTGTGGGATGCAGGCAGCACACGAAACCAAGCCCCCTCCGGTCTGTGGAAAAACCTCTCTCCACATAATGGTTCCTGGTGCCCAAAAGGTTGGGGACCTCTGCCCTACACCATTTCAGACAAATGGCTGTCCAGTCTCTTCTTAAAAACTTCCAATGTTGGAGCATTCACAACCTCTGGAGGCAGATTGTTCCACTGATTAATTGTTCTAACTGTCAGGAAATGTTTTCTTAATTCTAAGTTGCTTCTCTCTTTGATTAGTTTCCATCCATTGCTTCTTGTCCTGCCTTCAGGTGCTTTGGAGGATAGTTTGACTCCCTCTTCTTTGTGGCAGCCCCTGAGATATTGGAACATTGCTATCATGTCACTCCTAGTTCTTCTCTTCATTAAACTAGACATACCCAATTACAGCAACCGTTCCTTATATGTTTTAGCCTCCAGTCCCCTAATCATCTTTGTTGCTCTTCTCTGTACTCTTTCTAGAGTCTCAGCATCTTTTTTTACATCGTGGTGACCAATACTGGATGCAGTATTCCAAGTGTGCCCTTACCAAGGCCACACTTATTTATTTAAAAGGATAAAAATGAGCATAACCTGGACTGGTGAAGCTGATAAGAAAAGAAATTGGACTTCAAGATATATTGATGGGGAAAAAACCACTTAAGAATACACTAGCAATTGGAAATGATCCAATAATTATTTTATTAAAGCTAACAAGTTACAATGAGTCTCTGTTCTCCAGCTATCAAGAGAGAAGAACACCAATCAAACTCTTATAAAGAGTTGTAGAGATTTACGTTTAGCATACTACACATTTCACCATTGACCAATAATTATTTTAGCCCTGATAAGGAAGACAGATAAAAGTACAAAGGAATCTGACTGTCCCTGTGTGAGAACACTTTATTATGCAGAATACTTAGCCTGTGGGAACCAATTAAGCTGATGGTTATTCTAATCTAACATTCTCCCACTTTGAATAGGGGAAGTTGTAAACACACAGATAGGTGCATACAAACAATATTTAAATTTTAGGATTTTGTAGTTTAGAAGGAAGACAAAGCAGATGACTTTTTAAAAATCCTCTAAAATGTCAACTTTTTTTTAACCTGATACTTTATCAAATTAAACAAGTAATTTTTTTTAAAAAAAATATTGTTATTTCTTTTCTTGGTTCATTGTTAACTTTAAACAAGCTTTACAAACACCATGTGGCAGGTCATAAAAGAAGTCCCTACACTTTGCTTTTAGTGAAGGGAAGTAATAAAAAAGGTAGATTAAGCTTCTAGAAGAAATCTTTCACTTATACTATTTAATACAATTTTCCAAAATCTGTTGATTCTGTATGTTGCATGTACAAAAGTACCTTATTTCCCATTGGTTTTATTTTATAACCTCTTGCTTAAATTAGCCATTAAAACATTTGTAGAATTAAATCTGAGCCGTTGATAAATAATGGGGTCAGACTCCACTTAAATGTAGCATAATGTGATTTTCTAAAATTTGGCTTATACACAATATATATTTCGGTAAGCAAACAGAAAAAAATTTCAGTAAAATTACAGATTCTTCATTCAGTGACTGAAACAATAACCCAGTATTTGATTCTCTGGAAAAATGCTGCTTTGGTATCATGGATAATTTCTGTTTCAATTTGTAAATGATCATTACATCAAGCATCAAGGTAATTTTTTAAAAAAAAGAAATAGTCATCTTCCTACCCTGAAAACAGCCCATGTAAATGTAGCAGCAGAAGTCACTTTCAAAGTAAGAAATATAGTCGCAGCAAAAGCAAACAAAAGGAGAGTGCTCAGTAGCTAGCTGGTCTATGAATACAATAAAACAGGGGTGTCAAACTCAATTTCATTGAGGGCCGCATCAGCATTGTGGTCGCCCTGGGGGGGGCAGGGTGGGTGCAGCCTACTGGGGGTGTGTGGATAGAGTGGGTGTGGCCTACTGGGTGGGCATGGCCAGCTCTACATCATTCGTGTTAAGGGGGCCTGTGGGGGCCTGGGCAGGAGTGGGACAGATCTGAGGGTCTCTGGCAGAAAGGGGTGGGACCAGGGCAGAGCCCATCAAGCCGGATATGTGAAGTAGGTGAGGGCCATTTGCTGGCCATTCCAGGCGATGGTGCATTTCTTCATTCCTCACAAAGGGTGACACCTTCCCAGCATGCACCCAGGGGGTGGGGCCGACACGGCAGGGGCTGGTTCCTTGCTGTTTCCAGACGGCCTTGTGGAGCTAAGACTGAATGCATTTCAGCATAGATGGCCACCACAAAATTGTACATTGGCTCCCGGCCGGCCTGGGCCAGGGCCAAGGCAGCGGGGCTGTTCCTTCACTGTTTCCAGGATGGCTTCGTGAGCCACATGAAACCACTTTGCGGGCCGCATCTGGCCCCCGGGTCTTGTGTTTGACATGTCTGCAATAAAGCATGAAAAATGCTTTTAACTAACAGAATAATAGAAATAAATAAAAAATAGAAATAAAAATAGATAGATAGAAATCGTGCAAACTACCTCTAGGTTTCATTTCAGAATTGCATTTCAGAATAGATCTTTTTAAGTATTTTGCACACCCGTTTCTTGTTTTGAGAAGCACCTCTTGTTGTGTCTTGTCTATTGTAGTAGTTTCTGACATGTTGCAGAAGCTAATGTCTATCAGAACAATTCTTTGACCTTTAAGGTCTGTTTTGAGATGGTCTTGAATATTTCATATTCATAAATGTTAATACTTTCATATTAATACATGGCACAGAGGGAGAGGAAAAGGCTAAACTCTTATTAGTCACTATATATAATATAAAGTACCATGTTGGTAGCAACATGACAAAGTACTAAGAGTATCTGTAGCCCTTATTTAGTGACTGCAATTGGGATCAGCAATTCCATGGCTAAGCACCACGGTCACTAAGTGAAGCATCATGTGACAGCAACAGACTTATGATCTCATGTCCCTTTGACCATTAAGTTAATCACCAAGATCCTTAAGCACGACTTATGATTTTACTTCTGCCTCCTTTATTAACTGCTTCCTGCAAGCCAGTTGTGAAGCACACCAATGCAATGATGTGGCTGCAGGATGCTGTGACAGTCATAAATGGAAGGTTGCAAAGCTTCTTTTTTTTTTACACTGTCATAATTTCAAACAGTTGTTAAATGAGGCAATCGGTAATCAAGGACTATATTTTCTTTCAGTGGGTCTCCTGGAGTGCTCTGCTTTAGGCAGCACTTACTGTTATGGATTTGTGTCCCTAAGTTATCCTTAGTTCAGTTGCTTTGGAAGAAGAATAGATAGAGTATATCCATGGTAAGATTAGGGCAAAAGCTGTGCCAGAAAGAACAAAAGCTGCTCTGGAATGTGTGGAGGTGTGAACAAGCTGGGGCAACACTCCTGATGAAAGGTCTAGTTGTTTTAAAGAATTGCTGACAGTTGCCAGGTTTGCAACTGTAGCCTCTATGAAGCTCCTTTTTATCTTGAATCTGAAGTGCCTCAAAGGACCTTTGATGCTGCTGAAACCCAGAGGAATGGCTTTTAGAATAGAACAGAATAGAATAACAGAGTTGGAAGGGATCTTGTAGGTCATCTAGTCCAATGCCCTGCCCAAGCAGGAGTCCCTACATCATTTCTGGCAATCTCTTCTTGGAAGTGATGAAGCACTAACAATATCTGAAGGCAGTCTGTTCCATTGGTTGATTCTTCTCACTGTCAGGACCCCTCTCCCCACTTAAAAAGTGTTGGTGCTGATGTCCACATGGTTCATGTATGCCAGGCATGTCAAACTCGCAACGTCACATGACATCGCACAACGTATCGGGACTTTTCCCCCCATTGCTGGCAATGGTGTGGGTGCGGTTTCGGCGTGACGCATCCGGCCCATGGGTCGGCAGTTTGACATGCCTGATGTATGCAAAAGAAAAAAAAGTCTGACCAGGACAGCTTGACCTGTTCCTCTTTCCTTCTTTCCCTCCAGGTGTGATGAGTATGTCACCCAGTTGGATGAGATGCAGAGGCAATTGGCAGCTGCAGAGGATGAGAAAAACACCTTAAATTCTTTGCTGCGGATGGCTATCCAGCAAAAACTCGCCCTGACTCAACGCTTGGAAGACTTAGAGTTTGATCATGAGCAGTCCCGGCGGAGCAAAGGCAAACTTGGGAAAACCAAGATCGGCAGCCCTAAAGTAAGTGAGGAGGCATCAGCCACCGTGTCAACCATAGACACTTTCCTCCTGCATAGTCAGGGCCCACAACCACCAAACATACTGGTCAGCAGTGGCACTCAGAGGAAAAGGTATGCATGCAGTCCTATTTATAGTACAGTGCAATGGCCTGACTTGATTTAAGGTCATCCACTGAATTGCAAATACATTATATATTTTATGAGAAGAGGTTGGGGATGGGGGGAAGAGAAGTAATGGCTTTTCAAACTGTAAACATGGGCTTTTAATTCCATCCGCCATGGTATTTTCTTGTCCCTTTTGATACGGTCATAGTTCATGTTTTCTTAGCATTTCAGCATATTCTGTATGTCTTGAATGCCTCTGTTTGAGATAGAGCTGAATACCTCAGATGCAGGGCTGAGCCTATGTTGAAAAAAAGCACATCCACCGAAAATGGAACATTCTAATAAACTTTGGTGCTAATATATCTCCCTCAGTGGGTGGAGGGGTTTTCATTCCCATGTGCTTCTCAGTGTATGTGTCAAAAAAGCACAAAGAAAGAACGAATGTCTAAGACAAACTCATATTTGACTATCCTACTAAAGGCCGTACCACTGTAAGAACCACTTCAAGTATGTCCCTGTAAATACAGTTCTGTTCGGTGTAACTTTTAACTACAATCATGTAAATATGTTTGGAAGTCTACATTCTAAGGAAAGAACAGCAGGTGACCCACCAAGCCATACACGACAATGTATTTATGATGTTGATTTGTAGTCAATTTATGTTGCTGTGGAACTATGTTGATTCCTGGCAACATCCAAAAACTTATCTCCAAGAGGTAGAGGGGCAGATGCCGTCCTAGTGTGACAAATGGCAGCAAGAATAGATTGTATTGAATGCATACACTGGGACATCACAGTATTGACTTGGCTTGATTGATCACTCAAGTTGAATACCTATTTTTTTCCTCAGATATACAAAATCCTCCCTCCCCCGTAGCATTTTATTATGGGATGGCAGCAATTATAGAAGATATTAGCAATATTTTGGGTGATTTTTCAGGAGGGTGGGTGATGGGTGATGTGTAATTCCAGGGGGTCATTGCTCAGTAATTAAAGTAAAAACTCTTTTGTTTCCGTATGTATTTTTTCTTGGATCTCCTGCAAGACAATTCTCACCTTCCCCTTGTGATCAGAGCCATTCCAGGACTTCAGGGACCTATCTACTGCCTTTATTAAGACCCCCCCCAGATCACACCTCCACAGAGTCATTTCTTCTGAGGGGTCCCATTTCCATGAATGAATCCTTCCATGGGCACCGTCTCAGCAAGGAAAAAAGGTTAACCGTACCCATCCCAGGTAAACACTTTTTCCTTGGGTGCATGTAGTGCAAAATGATTAGCTTAACTAGAAGGGGAATCCTCTCCAAATGCTCTACATGCTATCTTTAATTTGGACATATGCTCACCTCTTTAGAGATGAGCATCCTCAAAGTACTTTCCCAAAGCTTATTTTTGACTAAGCAGACGGAGGGTTTAATACAAAGTGTCTTTTACTTATTTAAATTTCTACTACACAAAAGATATAGTGGTTCATATTTCTCTCTAACCCAGTTGGTGAAGTGTTAGAGCAGTGTTTCTCAATTTTGGCAACTTTAAGGTACTGTATGTGGAATTCTAGGAGCTGAAGTCCACATATCTTAAAGTTGTTAAGGTTGAGAAACACTGAGTTAGTGATAAAAGCATCTCAATGAAATAAGCTTCCCTGGCCCTTCTCACATTATGAACTAAGTAAATTGTAGACTTTCTAGCCTATATTAAGCCACAGTTATGTGTTTTGCCTGGATTAAATAAAAATTAAGACAGATTTTTTTTCTGAGTTCAGAGGTAAAAATGCTCTCTAGATAAATATTGAAGGCTGTCAACCATAGGAAGAATGACAGAAAAGATCTTCTGTTCCAACATTGATTCAGTTTGTAAAAATGGTTTATGAAATCTCATGTAATGTGACCAGTGCTCATAATACTTTAGCCACTATCTTTTAAATTTCCTTTCTATAGGTCTGTCCATGTATATAACATATTGGCAAAGCAAAAGGGAAATATAGCAAAAAGAAATCTTTTGCATACCTACACACTATACAAATAGAATACGATGGATATATTTTTATACAGAAAACAGTGTTTTCTCAAATTGCATTCTTTGGGAACATTTTGATAAGAATAAGTCCTTACTTTCCCTATGAATCATGATTTTAAAAATGCACATTTACAGAAGCTTAGGAAAGTACTGCACACACAAGGCAGAACCTAATCTATTACCTCTAAAAGAAGTATCTTTTTCTTGAACTGATATTTGGAGGGCTTTGGCTGTTCTACACCTTTGATTTTCAAAAACCTTCTCCTACCGTAATAGAGTTTTTAGTCAGCCATGTCAATCAGCTTTGCTAATTCAAAGAGGGTGAAAACATATGCAGTCTCAAAACATTAGTGTAAATATTCAAAAAAAGCCATGGATTTATCTTCAGAAGTTACTGACTCGCAAACAAAATCTTTTTGTATATTTTTTTGCAATTCTTCCCAACCTGTAGCCATGATTTAAACTTACTTTAAAATGCCAGTGTGCTATGTTTATTATGGCCAAGATTATAATCCTAGCTTATTTCTAATTGGTTTTCAAGTCTTGACCCTTGCTAATTTGTAAAACTATGAGAATAGAGAAGATAAAAACAGAAAAAAATGTTGCTTTGGCTAAATTGCTTTTTATTGCTCTTCTCACCCTCATTTCCTCCCTTTTCATTCTTCCTCAACCTTCAAGTTTCTCTGCTCAACCCCTTCCTTATCTAGCATTCTGGCAATGTCAGAATGCTCCTGCTTTTTTTTTTTTTTTTGATGTTGCTTTTCATAGAAAAAGACTATTGCTTTGAAAATGTAGATAATACTGATTTAGTGCAAAATGAAAAATTCTTAAAGGGAGCAAATGTTGATACCAAGCATTAATTACACATTGTTTAAGATGGTTAAATATTTTCCCAGACCAACTGATTTAATATCAATGAAATTGGGATACCTCATCCTTTTTTATCTGGGGCGCATTAATCAGTTAGATAAAATGCAATGAACATTTTCATAAAGTGACTGCCAGGCCAATCAGAAAATGAACAGCTGTCCGCAGAAATATCTGTAGTGGTATGTAGACAGTCAAAATATAAAACAGACTTCTTTTTTCAACAGAATCAGGTTTTTTTTAAATAAAAAAAATGATTTAGATACAGAACATAAATAAAAGACAGGGCTGAAGAAGTCTGATTTCTCTCCTTCCTCCGCAAAGCATAACAAATACCACTTTTGCAAAAGAGAACTTTGTAGTACTTAAACCAGCCTCCTGCACAACTTTAAGTTGCTGTGTGGGAACGCTGAAGAGGAAACATCTTATGATACAAAGTTGTCCTGCTCCATCTTGGAACTCAATAGGAATTCACTTTGTAGTAGAACTACAGTCTAAACTACTGTGTCTGATATGAAACTGTATAATATCAACTTGTTTGTTTTTCAACAGTCTCAAAGAACCCAGGTTAAAAATTGTCTAAATATCTTGGAGACCATGAAGAACAAGGTTATAAATAGTTGTAGGTGCTTGTTTTATATTAAAGAAAAATCTTGCCATACATTTTCAGTTCAAAACATAGTTTGAGAGAATACTGTGTGTGGAGCTCAAGAATAATTGGTTTAGAACAAAGATAGCTGTTTACTACTTAGTATAAGTAAAATCTGAAAACTCATATTGGCATATTTTCTTAGACAGAGAACCTTGACACATTTCAACAAACTGCAGTGGTGTCTCTCCTCCTTTGTATAACTTCCACATTTGAAAGGAAGCTCCCTCTCATTATCCTTGACTGTTGATTACAGATTTATTATTATTACTATATTATGTTTTGTACTGTGTTTTATTTTGTACACTTCAAAGAATATGAGGCAGTTTGTAAATTTAAAAAAACTATAATCCAATATATAATTTTGTGGCTGGGATTATACTCCAGCAAAATTCCACAAGCATCACCTTTTTGAGCTAGTGAGTCAAACTTGGCTCCTGGGCTCTAAATGCAAACATCCATGTTGGTGATTTGATTTTATGCAAGCAGTTTGCCATTACCTTTAAAAAAATAAAAAACTTCTTACAGCTCTAGAGTTTCCTGGTGATTTCCCACCTCATCTGACTGTACAGATAGTCCTCAACTTACAACAGTTCATTTAGTGACTGTTCAGAATTACAACGGAACTAAAAAAAGTGACTTCTGACTGTTTTTCATACTTATTACCATTCCAGCATCCCCATGGTCATGTGATTAAGATTCGGATGTTTGGCGACTGACTCAAATATTTATGATGGTTGCAGTGTCTAAGGGTCATGTGATTGATTACCTTTTGCAACCGTTTTACAAGCAAAGTCAATGGGAAAGCCAAATTCACTTAACAGCCATGTTGCTACGTTAACAACTGCAGTGATTCACTTAACAACTGGAACAAAATTCACTTAACAAATGTTTTGCTTAGCTCAGTTGTGGTTGTAAGTCGAGGAGTACCTGTAATTAGTTTTTTCAAAATCAGCTAAGTATTGCCATTAGCTGTAACATTCCAGAACCTACAATCTCTATAGGACCTAGCAGATACGTATCACAAAAAACCCTTCTAAAAAATCTCCCATAACTTTAGAAGCATCCAGGCAAAATGCTCTTTTATAACTAAAGTCCTGACTGAAAAATGGAAGGAAAACAAATCAGAAATTGCCAGCACACCTTTGATGAGGTTATATGGCCGAGATTCTAGTGAACAAGATAGGATGAAAACAAATGGCATGGCATTGTTCAACTTTAAACCACTGTATGATTTCATATCTAGTTGTGAGAGGCAATCAAAACAAATCATTGTTAATGTTACCTTGACAAAATCATCTCTCTTGTACCTTGCTTATTACTTACAAGTTCCTCTCTTCTACCTCTCTAAAGTCGTGGCTCCAGTGCAACGTTTCCCAGTACGGGACATCTCTCATGAGGAACACTTGAAAGCCATTTTGATGGATTTGGCAACTAGGCCCAAAACATGTTACCAAATACAAGGTGGGGGTATTTTTAATTATATAAGTAATTCCACCACCACTAATAATTACTTTGTTGGATTGTGCTAAAGTTAGTCCCAAGATACTGTGTCTTTGGTGGAAATAGGTTGAATTGATATATTTTAAATGTTAAATGCAAGAGACTAATAGCCCAACACCCCTTTTCCAATTACTCTCTTGTAATTTCTTATAGTCCATATTTTTGCTTTATTGTTCCACTCAAATGTAGAGAAGTTTGTTTGAATATCCTTTTAATGTTTCAAAGCAATGTAACATAGAATAAAATGTTCCAGGGAAATATTATATATATTATTTTTCTTTATAAAGGCAAATAAAGGGAAAACAGCCTTTTCCTTATTTCCATTAAAAATGCCTGTAGGAACAAAGAAAATGAAATACAGTGAGGGTTAGGTTCTGTACTTCCAGAGACATAGAGAATTGAGAAGAACATCTTTTACAACACTGGCAGCACAGTCTCAGAGACTGATTCACTTGGTTATTCTTCCTTTTCTAAATTACAGATACAAGTATCAGCCAAGAAAAAAAAATACAAATATGAAAGAAATCAGATTCTATTCCAGCATTTTTCAATCTTGGCAACTGTAAGATTTGTGGACTTCAACTCCCAGAATTCTCCAGTCAATATGGGAGTACTTAAATTCTGGGAATTGAGTTCACACATCTTAAAGTTGCTAGGGTTGCAATACACTGCTCTATTCAGCTACACTCTACACAGAGTAGATATGGGAAGAAGCAGCAGCAACACCAACAGCTTTTCCTTCTTTTAGATTGAGGGGAGGACAATCTTTCCCCAAAAGAGTGCCTATTGCAGTAACTGGGGTCTATAGTTATAAGATGACCTCATAGCCCCCATACAAGGACTATGATGCTGAAAATACCCAGTATATATGCTCACAGTAAAGTCATACACATGAACTTCTGAGTTATTCCACTTTGTCTGTCTCTTTATTGAGGCTGTTATCCTGAAAGCTCAGGATTTTCATCCTGTGTCCAGGCCTGATAAACCACCACATAGGTGGAAAGGAGTAAGGCTTTTATTTGAAAATAAAAGGTTTCCCAGAAGGAAATTTCAAAGTGAGCACATATTTCTTTTTGGAGTTGTAAGGTTTTTCACTTAACCTCACAGACTTCTCTGCATTACTCAGAAATTTCAAAGAGCCAAAAGAAACTCCTGAGCCGAGGTTCCAGCAAAGAAAACAACTTTATTTTGGCCAAGATAGAGTTGGGTAACCTTCTCCCTCTTCGTGGCTGCACACCCAGAAGAGATTTCTTCCATCTTTTATACTCTTTCAGAACAAAGAGATCCAAGTCTCTGTACCAGGGGCAAGGAAGCACAGAAAAACAAATTCCAAGATGATGACTCATATACATCAATCCAGGTTCCAACCATAACTCATTTCCCTCCCCCTCCTCCTCATTTCTTGGACCACTGGACCTTACCTTGCTTTTTCCATGTAAGCAATCTCCTGAGCAATCTCCTGTATATTTGGCATGAGACATTGCTTTTTCAATATACATGAAACACTTGCTTTTATGTAAGTAATTTCCTGATATGAGGCACTTGTAAGGTTGCTTGCATATAAGCAAATTTATATAAAATGGCTACAAACTGTAAGATGTAAAAACCCCAAATTTTGATACTCACAATACGAAGACAAGTCTGGTTAACAAAACAAAGGTTTATTGGAGAATAACATAAAAAGAATAAAAAGAAGAGAGAATAGAAGAGAAGAGAAGCGTTTGCAAACGCAGCCTCCTGGATCCTTCCCTATGGATTGGTTTCCAGGAGCACACTGGCCTGGTTTCAAGCTCTGCATCTTATACCTCTACAATGCATGTCACATCTAAGAAGCTCTTTCAACTTTATAATGTACTTTGAAGTTGTATTTAAAGTCATCCTGACCTCTTCCACCCATCTGCTGTTATCTTGTTTATTTGTAATTTTCACCTAGGGTCAAAATCCCCCTCTTTGATAGTAGGATTTCTACTCAAAGTGTAAGTTCCTGTGTCCGGGAGGATTTTTAGGCAGTAAATATTGAACAAACCTTCTCACACGTTTGGCAGTGCATTGCTACATTTGCGTTACAGTGTTACATTTGTGTTAAATAGACAGTCTCACATATTGGCATTACATTTCTACAATTATTTTTCTACAATTTTATAAAAGAATAACTTTTATTTCCTTCAAAACTAACACTACTAATGTCAAATTTAAACATAATAAAATCATAAGCATAAAGAAATCATAAGTAGAATAAGGTCCCTTCAAAGGCTTTTATCGTACAATAACATTCCTGAGCTAACAAACATTCCTAAGTAACTTGGTACCAGGCTGTTATCTATCATCTTGACAAGCAGGCATTCCTAATTGCAAAGGAAGATGGGATGGTCTGGTTTCCCTCTAGTGCCATCATATACACCTAACAAGCAGATTAACCAGGGAAATAGGTACAAAATGCCACAGCTACAGCTACGTACTAAATAATAAGCAATACATGAATTAAAATGATTTATCAATGCATAAATAAAATAGGTTAAAATGGGCTGTCTCCTTAAGGTCAATCAGATACTGTATATTAAGCTCAAACTATATATTACACTAAATTTGCTTTTAGAAAAATGAGGCTTAACCAGGCCACATGTTTAATAGAAAAACACATGTACAGGAACTCCCTATAATTCTCCCTTTTTTTTGCAAAATTAACTCCAGTTATTACCACATACATTTTAAAGTGTGTGTGACCTGTGCTTTGGCTCATATAGCTCAAAGCTACCATATTTATACTTCGTATATTATTTAATCTGTTTTATATGGTTTTCAATGTAGAGACTCAGTTTGGTATAGTGGTTAAGGTGTTGACCTAGAAACCAGGAGACCATGAATTCTAGTCCTGACTTAGGCAAGAAAACCAGGTGGGTGACTTTGGGCCAGTTGCTTTCTTTCAGCTCAACTCAGTTAACAGGCTTAACCACCCATATTTGCAATAAATATAGCATTATTAGAGTTGGACACTGAGAATGGCTCATTGAAGAAGAATTGATGCCTTTGAACTGTAGTGCTGGCGTATACCATGGACAGCTAGAGTAACTAACAGAGAGGTGTTAAATTGTATAAAACCCAGACACATCACTGGAAGATAAAATCATAAGACTACATTTGATTTACTTTGGCCATGTTAGGCTTGCAAATTCATTGGAGAAGGCAATGATGCTAAGAATGGTTAGTGGACAAAGAAGAAGAGGCAACATGCTGGCTTGATAACATCAATTCTGATGCAAAGTTGATCATACAACAATTGAGAGAAGCTATGTTTGACAGGGTAGTATGGAGAGCACTTGCCTATAAAGTCACCAAGAATTGGACATGATTAAATGGTTAAAAACAAAATGAAACATAGCATTCAGTCACAGTGCTTAAAAGAGTTGGGAGTGAAGAAAAAAAAAGTATAAACAGTGCTCACACAAGGAAAGGCAAAGAAGGACTGGATGAAGGGATGACTTTTACATTTCAAAATAAGTGCTTTGTAAATAGCAAAAAAAAAAAAAAAGTCCCTAGTCAAGTGGATGCATAGGGAAAGTCCACTTGTGTGTAATTGATGGGTGAGATCTGCAGAGTCTGTACCAAGGGTATTAGTAAGTGTCCAAATCTGTATAAAGCAAAAGAAGATTGTAGGCAGCTGAGGTACAATTATTTAGAATCTTATTCATGCTAATAATAAGTGAAGGGGGAGGGGTGTCCTTGGTGTTCTCTGAGCGTGCTTGTTTTCTTGCAGATGTTTCACTACCCAAACTAGGTAACATTATCAGTGTTACCTACTTTGGGTAATGAAACGTCTGCAAGAAAACAAGCAAGCTCAGAGAGCATCAAAGACCCCTCATTTCAGCCCTGAGTTACAAATGTTCTCCTTTATTGATAAATGAATGGATTTAATTTGAATTATACTTTTGAATTGCAGAAATGTGAAGAGCAGGCAAAAACTGGAAAATATTTCCCCTTTAGGCTTCCATGCCTTGAGAAAGCAAGACCTCCTGTGTTGGATGAGGCTTACTTCTTTGTAGGCATGTTTCACATTTCAATCTTAGTTATTACACAAGTGCATGGGAACCAGCATAGAGGGAATTAAACAACCAGATTTCACAGATTGTGAAAATAACAGCAATGAATTAATATTCAGTGTACGCATGAAAAAATATAGGATCAAAGTACATTGATATTTGTTTTATCGTTTTAATGCCATGATTTCTAAACAAAGATTAGACTGCCTGAAGTTTTAAAATATTGACTGGAATTTCTTGACTTCAATTAGAGGAACATCTGCTGCTTTGATAGTGGTGGGCCTTTCCCCATTTATAATTGTAGAGCAGTATTTTAAATATATGTATAGCTTCCTAGTTAAAACTGTTGCCTCTTTCATTGTGGTCCATACGATAGAAGAGAATATAAATAAGGCACACAGGCTTACAGTATTTAATGCAGTTATCATTTTCTTAAGCAGGAAGTGCTAAATGCATTTTTAAATGCAATTTAACATCTTTACAAAAACATTTAAATTGCTTTGTACTTTATTAAATAAATACAGGTTTTGTTTCTCATGCTGTGAAAGAACAGCAATGTATTGAAGGAACTCATAGAACAAGCTAGTACAATTGGGCAGGGACATGGAAGGATTGATGCAGCTACTAAGTCAGTGGAGCAATATCTCTATGGTGATTCTCAGTCATCCAGGTCATAGTTTTCCCAAAGATGCTTTTTCATGAGGTAACTGGACTTCCTTGTTTTTCTTTGAAGACATTTCGCTTTTCATCCAAGAAGCTTCTTTAGATTACAAATGTTTCCCTCTGCTCTTTCTTAGTATTCTTGGCCATGTCAGCTTCCTGGGTAAAAGTTCTTAAAGTGTGTCAGACTTGGTTGCTGCAAAAACAACATTTTACTGTTTTCCACAAAGAGGATTTGAACATTATTGCTACAAAATTGGCTAGTTCTTGAATTCTTCCTGACTTTCTTCAATAAACATTGCTTATCAGGTTTGTGGGAAGTTTTATATCAAAATATATTTTATTCTTTATAGCAGAGTTCTCCAACCTTTTGTGGTTGGTGGCCTGGAGCCGGGGGGGGGGGGGGAGGAGAGAAAAAAGAAATGGTTTTGTGGGGATGTGTGAATGCATGCACGAACATGCATGCAAATGAACACCCATTGCTCATGTGAGTGGGACCGTGAGCGCTTGTGTGCATGGGGCCGCAGGCGCCTGCAATGCTCTTGGTGATGCAAGTGCTCACTCGTGGGGCCACAAACGCCCACGTTTGCACAAGTAGGGCTATCTGCACGGGCGCACACGTGCGCACCAGCCAGCCATTCATGCAGCCCAGTATCCAGTAGGCCGCGACCATGGCCCATAGGTTGGGGACCTCTGCTTTATAGTCTTTCTATCTTCCCTTTAAACATTAACAGAATCTATAATGGACTACAAATCAGCATCTCCACTAAATAGTTGACAATCAAGCTGAAACTAAGTTAATCAAATAAAACTTTTTATTCAAATGTCCTCAAATTCCCAAATAAGTTACCCAGACTTAATCCACATATCAAAGGATGAGGTCTATAAACAGAGATAGAGTTAATTAAATTTGGTCTCCCAGCATGTTCACAAGAATAAACATAGATCACACACACACACACATACACACACACACACGTCTTTCAAGTGTCACCCTAAAATCAGCACATAGACACTTTCACACCCAGGACAAACTCCCCTATATAACTATGTTGCTGTACCCCATTTATCTGCAACTATCCCTAAAGGCAAACACCTTGCCTTTAGGAATAAATATTTCTTCTTTCCTCACAGTTGTCTAGATCTCATTTTTATTTATTCTTGTGCAATACTGGCTCAAGTTGGAGCCCCAAATTATTCTTCTGACAGGTTCTTGTGAACTCTCAGTTACTCCTGTCCAGCTTGATTGTGTGCAACTGACATACACATCTGCTGCTCCCTGAAGAGAAAAGTGCTCATGAGCATTTGATCAATCGTGCCCATGGTTAGAGTAGCATACTTAATTTTTCTTACTTTGTGTATGTGTGGAGAACTGTGGGCATATCATATCTGGGTGCCCCATTCGAGGCAACCACTCAATGGAAGCATCCCTAATCATCTGGATTTCTGTAGTCCAAATACTGTATCCCAATTGTCAATAAGCGAACTCCAACATACAACAATGGGGATGGGATGGTCAGGGAGGAAGGAGAATTACGTCAATCATATTTTTCCCCTCATAATTATAGCAAAGATGTTACCAATGTAAGAAAGTCATGAAAGAGATGAAGAAGATTAAATCCCGTCTGCTCACTGAAATTTATGTACGCTTTATTGTATCCATTGGTAATTTATCTTTTATTGAAATAGAGTAAAATTGTGGAATAAACAAGCCTCAAATAAACTGTACTACAGGTTGCTGCACTGTAATAATAACAACAACAACAACAACAATAATAATAATACAGTTGGAAGGGACCTTGGAGGTCATCTAGTCCAACCCTCTACTCAGGCAGGAAACCCTACACCATTTCAGACAAATGGCTGTCCAGTCTCTTGTTAAAAACTTCCAGTGTTGGAGCATTCACCACTTCTGGAGGCAGGTTGTTCCACTGGTTAATTGTTCTAACCGTCAGGAAGTTTCTCATTAGTTCTAGGTTATGTGCAGACATAATCTCCCCCCAAATTAACTTAATTTATTTAAAGCATTTGTTATATTGCATCTCATTAAAAAAAACATTTCTCCAATATCAATGCCTAGTTTTCAGGGATGCCTGCCTTTTGAGTATTTCTGTTCTGATATTTAAAGTAGCATTACTGAGTGGCATGGTGGCCTAGAGGTAAAATTCTCGCCTCACAATCAGGAGGCAGCAGCAGATGTTTCTTTCTGGGTGCAGTGAGTAATTATCTGCTGTGAACTTTGCGTAGATGTCAGGAAGGGCATCTGGCTAGTAAACTCTCACACTCTCTTCAGTTACCCTGACTCTACACCGGTACAAGGGATTACAGGGTCATTAAAAGAAAAATTAAAGCAGCATTATTAAAAATGGCTAACTTGCTTAAGTGCGCTAAAAAAATCATGTTATTCTTTTGGTACCTGGAATATGCAATCTTTATCTCCTTATCTTGCTAACTAGTTTTCTGATATAATCACTTTTATGTCAGTCTAACAGTGCATGGTTTTGCCATCAGTAACCATTAATCATGTCTGACTGACTTAGAAGAATCCGTTTTGAGCAAATAATTTTATTATTAAAATTACTAGGAGTATTGTCATCATTTTCTGATCATTAGATGTGATCATACCATATTAAGGTTTTCATGGGCTAGCAGATTGGGAGCTTTATGGATGAATGTCAAAACAAATTTATCAATCATGCCACCTGGTATTTTGATCCTCTGATGGCTTTAAATCTTTCATCTGAAAGATCTATTTCTAGAGGTTTTAATTGTATGAATTGCATTAGGATGAAATAACACAATGTTTGTAAAGTTTTTGAAAATTTAAGATAACTTTTGGAAATAAAATCAGTATTGAATCACTTTATGTTTACTTGAAGTAAACTAAGCTGTTTTTCCATGAGTGTTCATAAGGGAGATGAAGAATTGTTCCAAAGAAGATGATACAAAGCAAAAAGTTATTAGAAAATTGCCAGTGGTTTTTCTGATACTTAAACAAATACCGGTATTTCATATATATTAAGGGGGACTGAATAAGAATAAGTAATCTAATAATTGCCAGCAAACCATCCATCTGGAAAGAAACTCAAATGTTGCCCCTTTGTTTCAATACTACATTTGACAAGCATTTCAGAATAGAATGTGTTAGCAGATAAGGTTTCTGAACCAAGCCATGCTATAAATTGGCTTAGAGACTTATGGTAATTACATATTGTTATGACTGGATTCATACTTCCTCAAGTCCCATAATCAGAAAACTCCAACGATAACAATTTCTGATCTCATTATTTTATCCCTTACATATGGGACAGGTTTTCTTCCATTCAGACATTGTTTGAAGTTGCCTCCAAACAGTTGGGTTAAGCTGCCACCCAGTGTCTAGAACAAATTATTAAAAGAATTAACTCATTCTCACATCAATCAGTCAAGCCTGTCCATGCTACCTAGAAATCCAGATTCACTTCTATACCCTTTTAAGTAAAATAAATTAAGACATTATTGTTTGTTGCACAGTCAGCCAAATATTTCATTTTATGGCTATTGACCTCTAATTGATGACAAAGGCCAGACTCAGGCAAAAAGAGGAAGGGGGGGGAACAGAAATTTAAAAGACTGGTACAGGCTTCCTTCTGAATTCTTCCCATCTCCTCTGTTTATCCCTTCTTTGAATTCTATTTGCCATTACAACTTGATGTATTCATTCCCTTTATTTTTTATTCAGAAATAATCAATATTCTGAAGGCTTTAATTCTATGGTTTGAAGTTTTTTTTCCTTTTTATGGCCCTTGAATGACCATTGCTAAGCTAACCTCCCTATTATTACCCCTTTGAACGTAATGATTTAGCCAGCATGATCATTGCTAACCTACCTAACATTTTGAACTAGTATTTTAGGTAGCACCAAATGCATATTCAAGGCATCCCTAATTATCAACTTCCTCACAAAGCCATAGAGAGGAAACCTATGGCAGGAATGATAAAGATGGACCCATATATGTGCTAATATACAGTATAAAGGAAATAAATAACGGTTATTCTTTTATAAATTGTATCAAATGTAATACCAAGGTGTGAAACTATCTGTTTGCTGTTTCCTGCCTATGCAAAGTGACCACAAATGGTAATCAGTAAAGACAATGAAATATGACTTGCTAAAAGCTCCCCAGGAGACAAGGAACTTATGCCTTGGAAGAGAGGAACATCGCCTCAGATGAAAATTACAAGTAAACAAGATAAGATAATAGCGGATGGATGGAAATTGTCAGGATGACCCTTTAAAAGTGTAAAACAACATAAAGAATGACTAAAGAGAATAAGAGGGAGTTGGGAAGGCTTCTTAGGCGTGGCGTGCATTGTAAAAGGGTATAAAATGTATAGCTTGAAAACTGCTTTTTGCGCTCTTTGAACTCAATCCATTTGGGAAGAGTCTAAGAGACCACGCTTGCAATCGCTTTTCTTTTTATTTTATTTTAATGTTTTTCTCCAATAAACCTTTGTTTTTGTTAACCAGACTTGTCTTCGAATTGTGAGTATCAAATTTGGGGTTTTTAAATCTCACAAGTATATGATCAAGAAAACATCTAATGCAGAGGTCCCCAACCTTCTGGGCACCAGGGACCGATTCTGTGGAGAGAGGTTTTTCCACAGACCGGAGAGTGCGTGGTTTTGTGTGCTACCTGCATCCCGCGGATGGAGCTGTGCGGACCGGTTGCTGGCATGCTGTGGACTGGTACCGGTCCCCGGACTGGGGGTTGGAGACCCCTGATCATTTATACGTGATACAGAGGTGCCTCCTTCATATCCTTAACTAGGCCCACTGCTGATATACAAGGCACCGTTGGGCAGAATTCCACTTTGTGTCCTCTCCCAGGCCCCCCAAGTTTTAAAACATCTAAAATTAAAAAAAAAAGTTTAAAAGTCCCCTTCCAGGTCCTTCTTCTCTTTTTATATAACTGTACCATTTAGCTTTTGATATTTTTGTTTTTAAAAAGGCAACTGGTGCCACCAATCATATGGTAGGTACCCTTGTATGCTGCACAATTTGCATACCATTTTGTGGCAGACCTGTCCCCAACATGCCTCTAACATAGGCAAAGAACTACAGTAATTCTGGAGCTATGTAGTAAAATACTTGTTATTCTAGTTAATGAGAGGATGGGACAATAAAGGTGCTCTCACTGGCTCTGCAGTTTTCATAACTCCAGTCCTGGCCATGGAAAACAACAAAAAGCAATTCATTTGAAGGCAGCCAAATCTCCCACAGACCTGCCATATGTTCAGTATTTTCACATGCAGCTTGGATTTATGTATACATTTCAAACAATAGCTGGATAATTGTTTTAACAGAGCTTGATTATTCAAGGGAAAAATTCACAGCTTGTGTTTTATCAAGAATGCAAGAATGCACTCCCCCGTCCTTTCTCTTGTTGCAACTGCCCCTGGGTATCATAATAATAATGTTCTGGCAGTCATAATTATAGCTAAGAAAGGCTGAATTTCACAACATGTGAAAAGGGATTGCACTATATAGTTCAAACAAGAAGACATTATAAAGCCATCCTGGTTGATATTTGCAAGCTAACATGAATGTGATTTATGGCTTATGTATGGCCCATTCACTATAGGTAGTCCTTGACTTACGACCACAATTGAGCCCAAAATTTCTGTTGCTAAGTGAAACATTTGTTAAGTGAGTTTTGCCCCATTTCACAACTTTTTTTTGCCATGGTGGTTAAGTGAATCTGGCTTCCCCATTGACTTTGCTTGTCAGAAGTTTGTAAAAGTGGATCACATGACTGCAGGACATTGCAACCCTCATAAATATGAGTCAGTTGCAAGCATCTGAATTTTGATCATGTGACTGTGGGAATGCTGTAATGGTCGTAAGTGTGAAAAATGGTCATAAGTCACTTTTTTCAGTGCCATGGTCAGTTTGAATAGTCACTAAGTGAACTGTTGTAAATCGAGGACTACCTGTATACAGAAAAAACTGAAATGAATGAGGCCTCAGATAAAAGTAGGGAACCTTATTTGCACATGGAATTCACCAAAGTGGATGAGTAGGAAATCTAAAAACTTCTGCATTCTGTATTTAGGCAATTAGTTAATTCTGCTGGCAAATGAAAAACAGTATTCCTTATCAACCTACTTCCATTTTCTTAAAGTATTCTTTTGTGTCCATGATTCTCTGTTTTTGGTTTAATTTACCCTGTCTTTACCAGTATCTGTTTCATCATTATTTTAGATCAACGTTTGAATTATATGCACTGAACTAATTCAATGAGCATTGCATATGCACAGAATCATCCCAGAAGTGGTACAATTTTATGCAAATCCTATTTCAAATCTGGAAATAATTTCCCCTTAAGGGAAGGGGAAGGAATTCAAGGATATTATTTGATTTAATCTATTTAACAAACCAACTAATTACTCACACTTTACCTCCTGGTGCCACTGCTTTGAGCTGTTTACTAAGGTCTGGTTATATTTCTGTGTCCTTTAGTCAAGTCTGAGAATTTACATTCCATTCTAAGAAACATGATGTAAGCATTTGTGATACTACAAGTTATTTTCTCACATATTTTCTTCAGATCTTTTTACCTTGCATGTGGCAAAGTGCATGATTTTCCTAATTGCGGTGATTTCAACCAGAACAGAGAAGCCTTTGACTAATAAAGCATTCTGCATAAAACTGCTGTTGCACTATACCCACAATTTCTTAAATATTTATTGAAATCTTTTAGGAATTCCAGAAATGAACATTTTGTGATGATATACATAATGGTCACAGACCAGCAAATAAAACTGTTGACATCCTCAAAGAATAAAAAACAAAGTGCATGAAAAACAAAGTGCGTGAAACCATGACAAAAAGAAGAAAGTATAGACATTCTTTAACAAGAACAATTTTTTTAAAAAATATGTCCATGCATATATTTAGAACCTTTTTCCTGAAAGACTCAATGAGAGCTTTGTGTGTAGCCTGTTGTTTCTTAACCCGATTTGAGCAAATCTTATTGGGTTATTTATTTGAGGATGTAGATGTATCCATCAGAAAAACAGTTTCACATGGGAATACTTAAGATCCAGTTGCTCTCTTTCTTTTTCATCCTAGAAATGTAGTAGATCAAAATAGTCTAATAGCCAATTGTACCCATCTTTACAGGTAGAAAATAACCACACATTTTTTAAAATCTTGTATGGGAAGATCACAAATGACAGATAAAAAGCTTTGCAGAGCTGTGCTTTTTCTCAAATCTGGGAAATTGTTATAATTGCTATTTAAATGGCTAGTAGATATAGTGCTAAAACAAGACCTGTGGAATCCAGAAATTGGTGTAAACCTGGGAAAAAACTGTGGAGAGACCCCAGAATTGGTCAATATGGACCAATGATCATGAATGCAGCAGTTAGGCAGTTTAATGGTGGGTAGCTATGGCTCTTTTACAACCTCTAGACATCAACTCCCAGAATCCTGAATCAACATGGCTCAGGAATTCTGGGAGTTGAAATCCACAGGTCACAAAGAGGCCGTAGTTGCCCATTCCTGTATTGGAGGTTGTGAGTGAGTATAGAAAAAGAAGAATGAAATGGAACAGAGAAGCATGATTGTCTGGGAGAAACCCTAATCGTTCCCTGATATGAGAAAAAAGGCTCACACTAAAATTATTGGAGATGACAACGTTTTTATTAACAAAGCATTTGCAAAGGCTAGTGGATCTCTGAGCTTCAAGGAAGAGACCACACCTAGTTACAGATCTCAGCAGTTTAAATACAATTTTCCCAGCCGCACATTCCCTCCTCCTTGGGTCCAGTTGATAGGCCCAAGTCAGTCATATATTTTCTGTCTGTCTTATCCCACTTACAGCTTACTAAATTTATTACTCTCTAGGAATGTTTCCTTATCTAAAAATATTCTACTTATTCCTTTGTTCCTACAGAGTATCTCTACTGTGTTAGCCTCCTAAGCAGAGATGGAAAATTACAACATGTACATTTATTGTGTATCTCACACTGATATTTTGTGGGAATGCACTGCAACATTGATTGCAGCTGTAATATACTGATTCAAATCTTCCTTGCAGACTCTCTCTACCTTGCCATGAAATGTCAGGTTTCCGCACCATATAGTTTTAAAAATTGAAATGGGTTCATTAAAACCAATAGCAATTTGATAGAAAGTGCTTAGTCTGCATTGAGCAGATTTACATTCATTTCTGAAATTGTGCTCACATCTGAATGGTGATCCATTTGGCACACGCTCACTGCAGCAAGAGTTGCAAAGAAACAACTGTCACATGCACAATGAATGAACTCTCTCTTTTTAACTATCTAGATGTTTTTGTTGTAAAGTATCACTGTCTCACTTGGATTGTGTCCACAGTTACGGTAGTTTTGCAGAACTTCCCGCCATTTTGAGAAATATTCAAAAGCTGAGATAAGATGAATGTAGTTCAAAAAATTCAGAGAGAAGCTCCCCTCAAAATGCTTCCCTCTGGAAAATGCTGCCCCACTCTCTTGGCATGATTACCCCTATTCCATCATCTAAAGATTGTCTACACCAGTGGTTCTCAACCTTTTTAATGCCGCGACCCCAACCGGTCATAAGTCGAGGACTAAACCGGTCGTAAGTCGAGGACTAAACCGGTCGTAAGTCGAGGACTACCCAACCGGTCGTAAGTCGAGGACTTTCCCTGCCCGGGAGCGCCACGCATGCGTGGTTCTGCCCCCTGCGCCGGCCGAGGCGTAGCTGGCAAGCGGCAGAGACGGAGCAGGCCGACCACCAGCTGGCCCAGCTCAAGGGAGGTAAGGCACCTGCTGGAAAAGGGGGGGAAAATGGCAGACAAAAAAATGGCGGACAAAAAAAATGGCGGACAGCCTTGCTTGGCGACCCCCATGAAATGGTCGATCGACCCCAAATGGGGTCCCGACCCACAGGTTGAGAACCACTGGTCTACACTTATATTATTGAGTTTATTATGGGAACAGTTTTGGACTTATCTTTACATTTTGGCCCATAGAGATTGTAAAAAATATAGTAAACAAGTGCAGCAAGCTACCTCTTTCTTCAGAATTATGTTCTGCAAAATGATATCTTGAAAGGTTTTTTTTCCTGTTGAATCTTGAATTTATGTGCTATGTATTTAAATGAGCAGGTACAGTACACTCATTTAAGTGTTGCCCATTATTTCTATGTACTGTATAACTGAAGGAAAGAAAGGAAAAATGTTACTTTTTCTGTCTTTCTGTGTCTGCTACTTCACTAACCTGCTAGCTAATCTTTCAGCTGATTTAGTGAGGAATGACTAAAATCGTATTTCTGTAGAAAATTTCAGTATTAAAAAAAATTAAGTGTAGAATCCCATGGTTATACTCTGTACTCAGTGTCAACATATATGTTGTTTAATGTATTATAGTGTTTCTCAATTTTAACAACTTCAAGATGCATGACTTTAGCTCCCAGAATTCCTCAGCCAGCATGGGAGTTGAAATCCACGTATCTTGAAGTAGCGAAGGTTGAGAAACACTGGTCTATGATATCGTTTAATTGTAACAGAAGAACATTTGCATATATTAAATGTAAGAGCTGAATGCTTGTTTTCTTGCTTCTGAGCAAGCCAGAATGTCAGTTATTCTACAGTCTCCCACCTGATGCCCTCCCATTTTACTAGAATATACAGTGCAAAATCCAAGACTCAGAAAGATGTGTTTGTTAAAGTTAAGGACCCCTTTTCCTACAATGGTAAGACAGAGACAAAGGTCTTCTAGAAGTCCATGGTGATGCTTACAAGTAGGATGTGAAGGCAAAAGTCTTCTTCATTCTTTAAATTCTAGGGCCTAATTCAATAGTATAATGTCTTTGAATATGGAAACTCTATTTAAATATTGTATGATGTGTTTAATACCCTTTTTAAAGTTAGCTAAATCAATTAAAATTTCCACATCTTGAGGCCTGATATGTATACATGAAAAATTATTTTGCTTGTCCCAAATCTACTTGAGATAGTTAACCCAAACTTACCCTAGATTTTAAACATGTTCTAAAATGTTAATAATATGCACATTTATATTATTATAAAAAGCATTGGCAGAACGTGATCTCACTTTTTACTGTGATTTATAAATGAAGATTAGGTGGTTGCTTTTCCCCATGGAGTAACAACAGACAGGAATATTCCTTATGAGATTGTTGAGATCTGAAAGCAAATTGGTAATGAGGCACAAATATTATGCTGTAGTCTTACTCTGATATTTGTTCCACAAGAGAATATTCTTTAAAATCTATTAAACAGATTTTAACACAATCCTCATAGTTTAAATCTCCACATTTATGGCAAAACAGAGATATGGACAACTTCAAATGATATATTGTTATATATACATTATTTACTTATATATTTGGAACAAGAACAGTTTAATTCATGTAGATAGCAAATGAAATTTGAGAACCAATGCTGTTGTGAATTTTATTGGTACCTCAACATCAATGGTAGAAAGTTTTGATTTGCATCACAGTTTTCAGGAGATTGGTGAGTAGTCACTGGAGCAAGAGGTTTTTTCCAGCGGCACACAATAGTGTGTAAATATCTTTGCCAAATCAGTCTTCCTGGCTCCATCTTGTCTAATTCTTTACATGTCCAGTGGGAAAACTCTTAATTAGTTTTCTTAGTTATCAAATTTAAATAATTTTATTTATTATTAAATCTTATTTGCTGCTCCAAACAGTATGACTCTGACTCAATATGCTACAGATTANCAGATTAAACTTTACTCAACGTTAATTAACAAAACAATATATTGATTCTGCTGCCATCCTCAATATTATTGTTGTATTGTTACTTACATTGTTAGATATTTATTAATAACAGAAAAATAGGATAAAACCAGGCACTATGGTGAGATCTATCTGTAAGCAAAAAACAAATTTGTTTACTTCAGAGACTTTGGTTCTGCATATGTATGATACATTGATAATCACAATCTTGATGGTTCATTAATTACACATTTATGTAGAACAAAATTTTCATTACCTGCTAGCTTTGATTTCTAAACAGAACAACAAAGGGAATATGAATATACATGCCAGATACCTGCCGTGGTAGTGCAGTAGTTAGAATTCAGTATTGCAGGCTATTCTGCTGACTGCCAATTTCTAGCAGTTCAGCAGTTCGATTCTTACTGGCTCAAGGTTGACTCAGCCTTCCATCCTTCTGAGGTTGGTAAAATGAGGACTCAGATTGTTGGGGGCAATATGCTGATCCTGTAAATCGCTTAGAGAGGGCTGTAAAGCACTTTGAAGCAATATATAAGTGCTATTGCTATTAGTGATAAAGATTTGTGGCAACTATTGTGGCAACTGCTGTTAATGGAGTTTGGCAGTGTTGGCTACTAGTCAGGATTTTATTTATTTGTTTCTTTGTTTCTTTATTACATTTAGAAACCACTCACCTCACAGAGCAACTGAAGGTGTTGGATTAGATGGATTTTTGGTTTAGTATGACTTGATATTTTAAGCAAGAAACTGAGGTGACCATTGCTAGGTCTATCAAGAAACAGAAGAAAATGTATCAACTGTTCATAAAACATTAAAATTAGCATCCTCAGAGACCTCTAGAAGGTTAAGATCTTAACTGTCACCAACAGACAAAAATAGAAAGATAAGTAGAATATCCTATTTATCCTTCCAGGTCAAGAGAAGACTGACAATAAGCAAACTAGTTAGATGATGAGATGAAGAAGACACAGTGCAGCCTTTTGTTGTGAATTTGAAGTGTTTCTTGTGTTTGTGCATCACATGTGGCCTTAATATATTATGATTTAGTGGGTTATGCAACCTGATCTTGACATCCAACTATATAGGCTAGCAGTCTCTGTGTTAGGAATGGAAATGAAGCAAATGTGAAAATACAATGTTTCACAGAATGTGCTTCAACATATTTTCTTTGAATAGCATTATTAAGTCATGTAGTGACTTCCAACATAATTGAGCTAAGTGTTAAAAACATTGCTAATGTCCTCACAGTCTGATCACTTCCCTCTGTAAAAGAAAATAGGAATAATGCAGAAAGGAACTCTGACTTGTTCTGAGAAAGGATTTTGTACCTACTCATCTCAGTCTTTTTTCTTCTGCTGTGATCCTTGTATGTTATTAATTGTTAGTGCCAGTATTTGCTGTGATTTGGAAGACATAGACAGCATCTGTTGGGATGCTTTGTTTGAGAGGGCTTTAATTATTCAATATACAAGACCTAATGAAGAAGCAGTTGAACCTAGTCACATGTCCTTCCCCAAGAAGAACATAGTGGCATTTCCATCCATAGTGGCATTTCCATAGTGGCATTTCCATCCTTTCTAATGAAGAACTAGAATTATTGGGAAAAAGGATAAATGGCAAATGTGGGAGAAACAGAAAGAAAATGGGATCCTGAACAATGGTCTCTTAGCGCTGCCACAATGGAACATGGCGTGTGCTATTCCCTGATCCTTACTATTAAAGTTAAGGAACGTTGCTGCCATGCTGGTTAGAGTGAACAAATAAATCTTCAGCAAATAGATATGGCTCATTTAAATTTCTTCAGATTCACACTTTCATGTGAAAAATTGGCAGTGAAGATAAACCCCTCCTAAAAGCACTTGCCACTTGACAAATGTCAGGCTGAAGGTCAGAAGGTGATCCAAAGTATTTGGTGTATTATGGAGCTATCTGTCAACATACATATGGAGTGATTCCTTGGTTATCCCCCAGAGCCACCTTGAGACCTTGATGTGGATGAGATGTCAGGTATAAGACTTAAGATTTAAGCTGGTTTGCACAACATACTGTAATATGGTTTGTCTGACTTTAGTTTTGCATGTTGTGTGAACCTGCATGTTATTGTAATCCCTTAAAGTACAGTATCACATATGTGTGAACTCAGTTTATAAAACCATGCATATACTCACTGGGTTCCTATGTTGTACTAAGACTTAGTTTAGAACTTATCACAATAAGCCAAAACTGAATATATCACATATTATTTTGTCCAGTGTGTCAATCCACAAAAGTGAAAGGATGAATTGGATGAAACTGCTGGTAAAATTAGGAACATCTTTAAATTATATACACACACACAAACACACACAAACACACACACACACATCTTTCAGGCAACGAGATAATAATCTGTGGAGGCAAGTTTTAATGCTTTTTGTATGTATACGTGCCTTTGCTATCGTTTGTGGGAGTGTGGAAATGGATTCAAATTATACTGAACCAAAGTTAAAGAAACAGGGAACTGCCAAAGAAGTTTATAAGTGATAGATTTTTACAAGAAGAGGTCCATGCATTTATTTGTTTATTAAATTTCTAGACCACCTATCTCACTAGTTCAGCAACTCTGGGTGGCTTACAAAATAATAAAAAGTAAAAAGTTCTAAAAAAAACCCCAGAATAAAAAGATTAAAAGTGAAGAACCAAGAAGATCAGCAGCCTGGGAGTGAGCATCTTCACTGTCAGCCACCCTCAATGTAATACACCCCTCTTGGGACCCTAGACTAAACAGCAGAGCCAGGTTTTAGGCTGTTCCAGAGGACCAGAAGTGGGGGGCAGATCTCATCTCTGAATTAAGAGTAGCCCCAGGTAGTGTGTTGCAGTAATTCAGCCAGGAGATGACTAGGACATGAGTGATTGTGCACAGAGCCTCACGATCCAAGAAACGGCACAACTGGCACATAAGTGCGAAGGCTCTCCTAGCACTTGTTAAGCCCTTTTATGTTTTTATATCAATTTTTCCTTATTTGACAGCTGGGATCTAGGCACCAAGAGGCAGGTTGATGCTTATTCATAGATTTCAAAATAACTTCAGCTTCATTGAAAACAACTCCTCCCCCATAACTTTAGAGATGATCCCTGACTTTGTGAGAATGTAAGAATTCCACTGCTTTATCTTGAATATGTATTAATATATTATATGAAAGAGGATTATTGGTATTTCATATATATATATATATAGTAAAAGCATACAAACGTAAATGAGCACCAGGAAAAACAAAACCTTTAAAAAGTTTAAAAAGTTTTAATAAATAATGATCCAAGCTTTCGCCGGCTTTCTGCCGGCATCTTCAGGGATCCTATGGGCCGGGTGCAAAGGTGGCCGGAATATAAGAAGTGCCCTCCCATTGACCGACATGTATCCCTGAAGATGCCGGCAGAAAGCCGGCGAAAGCTTGGATCACTATTTATTAAAACTTTTTAAACTTTTTAAAGGTTTTGTTTTTCCTGGTGCTCATTTACGTTTGTATGCTTTTACCATGAACACTCCCAGGAATCAATTGTCGGTTTTTAGCATTGTTTTTAATATATATATATATATATATATATATATATATATATATATATATATACACACACACACATATATAAATTCACCATTTATATAAAAAATTAATTTACAAATTCAAATAATCTTCCAGCAAACTATAAGAATATCCTAAAATAATTGAAATTCTCTGAAAAACCTTCTCACATCACTTATAGAGTCCTTATATATAAAAGGCCACTATTTATATATATATTTTCTAAAACACTAGAGCTTGCTTTTAAATCCTGCTTTTTTTAAAAAAAAAAGTAGAAATAAAAATCATAAATAAATTGCCTTTTGTACTCTATGTAGGTTATTCTCCAACTGCTCTAGAACTTAGTGAGAAAAAGGTGGTTGAACACATCCGTCTAAATTCTTGAATGCAATTACACTTTTTAAAGTAATCAACAAGCTTTTTTCTGAGGGAAATTCTCCCATTTCCAAGTTCTTTAACTGAGTACTGAGTTCAGATGATGAAACATTTTTATCATTTTAAATGTGCCGTGTTTTTTTTCCAGGCATCAGTATATAATTATAAATACAGTTACAAAGCTGAAATATAAATGACTTTTCTCAGAGCATTACTCAACACTTTACAGTAGTGTTGGTGAAATAATATTGTAAAATGTAGCACTTTCCTTCTCAAGGTCATTAAATACACCACTACAGTCCTATTTTACCATTGTAATTTGCTTTAACAGTCATACCATATATATGCCATTGGAGGGCAGTGTAGATCTTTATAGAATTTGACAGTGTTCAGCTGTACTTAACACCAAGCAAAAAAATTATGCTTATGGCTAATTTAGATATTGATTAGGAACTTGGAAGAAATCTATTTATTGATAGCCTGATTCAAGTATAGTTGAAATTAATCACAGTCCCTTTGCCCCTAATATAAATGATTTCATGTTTTTTCAATCCAAGTATAGCAATTTTTTTACTAGATTTTGCAATGAGAGAAGCAAAACCGGTTTCTAAACTGAGGTCACTACCTAACTGATTGTAGTCAAGGATCAATCTTCTTTCCCTTCTGTATCCCATACCAATCCGAGAACCACAAAAGATGACAACTTAGCAGGGCAACAGTAAATACATTTAGATTAGCAAGTGATCTTTGAGAATACACTTTGAATCTGCCCAATGTTAACTCAGGCTGTTAACTCAGAGCAAGTCAGGGATACCTTTAAAATAAGACTCCTGTTTGAAACAGTTGAGTGTTTCTGTCAGCATTTATCAATGCTTTAACCGATTAACCCTCTTGACTCGTAAATAGAGCACGCATTCCTCACTAAATCTCTTCTACCACCTGCCTTGTGTGTTTATTACTTACTAACCTTTTGTGTCATCTCTTTGTATATGTATGCCTAATTTATCAGTCTCTTGTAGATTGTCAGCAGCCTGCTGCCTCACTACCGCCATACCGCTCACAACTAACCAGGAGGCATCGCTGCCAGACTGTCAGGTAATGTTCTGCTAAATCTCCTTTCTTCGCCTTTTGGTTTTCTCTGCATGCTATATACGGATTCTCATCATCCCACTTTTTTTGCATCTGTTACTCCCAACCCTAATCTCTACTCTGTCTTCCAACTGGCTACTATCAGTATGTTTGCAGACCCTTATCTGCCCTTAAAACAAACAAACAGAAAAAGCAAATTGAATTGAATCAAATTTAAAGTTTTGTAATTGATGTGGAAAGATTACTTGTGGTGCTGTGTCCAAGCATGATTCCTGCAGGACTGCAGGAATCATGCAACAATATGTATTAATATGTCATGTTTAAAGAAAGTAGTTCCACTGGACAGTAGATAAAATTACAAAACTTAAAAAGCCATTTCTTTTGTAGATTTGCCTGCACCTCTACAACATTCCCATGCAGACTATAAAAAACAAAGATGTTAAGTCTACAAACCTGTGGGTAGCAAACAGATTATAGGTAGTCTTCAACTTATGATCAAATTGGGACCAGAATTTCTGTTGCTAAGCAAGGTGATTGTTAAGTGAGTTGCACCCTATTTTATGAGCTTTTGTGGCCACAGTTGTTAAATGAATCACTGCAGTTGTTAAATGAATCATGTGATCTTTAAGTGAATCTGAATTCCCCCAGTGACTTTGCTTATCAGTAGCCAACAGAAAAGGTCTCAAATGATGATCACATGACCCCAGAATGCTGCAACTGTTGTAAATAATACATACAGATTGCCAAGCACCTGAATTTTGATCACATAATCGTGGGGACGTTGCAATGGTCATAAATGTGGAGACCAGTCATCAGTCACTTTTTCCAGTCCCTTGGTATCTTTAAGCAGCTACTAAATGAATGGTTGCAAATTGAGGACTACCTGTGAAGCCTAGGCAAAAGTGTCTGTGTTTTAAAAGAAAATAGCACTGCTATGTAAGCAAATAGGAATCTACAAGGATTAGATCTGTGTTTCTCAACCGTAACCATTTTCAGATATGTGGATTTCAACTCCCAGAATTTCCCAGCAAGGCTGCCTGCAGGCTGGGAGTTGAAATCCACAGATCTGAACATGGCCAAAGTTGAAAACAACACTGGATTAGGCCATTAAATGTTTAATTTAGGAAGCTATTTAAGTAGCATCTGTGGTACATTCTGGAGCTGACTTGAAGGGAGGAGTAAAACGGTTGGCTAGCCTTGAATCACTGATGGGGAGGAAAATGGCTGAAAGGTGATCCTCCCAAAGCTTTGCAGGGTTTATCTATTTTAGAAGTTCTGTAGAAAGTGCATTTGTCTGGCAAGATTCCTATCAATAGGCAATAAACATACCACTCTGATCAGCTCCTTGTGTTGCTTCTGATTGTGTCTTACAGCAGGGGTCCCCAATCCCTGGGCCGTGGACTGGTACCAGGCCGTGGCATGAGCTGGTCCGCACAAACAAGCAAAGCCCCATCCGTGGGATGCAGGCAGCACACAAAACCACTCCCTCTCCAGTCCACAGAAAAACCTTTCTCCACGGAACTGGTCCCTAGTGCCCAAAAGGTTGGGCACTTCTGTCTTACAGCATCTTGAAGATTAGATATACTTCCTTTTTCCTTTATAGGAAGGGCTGTAACAGAGTGGGAAAGGAGATGCTGTGCCAATAAAGGAGAATATTTGTAGTTCAGGATTGAAATGAGGGGTCTTAGTGCTCTCTGAGCTTGGATGTTTCTTTGCAGACCTTTCATTACCCAAGCTAGGTAACATCATCAGCACAGTAATGAAATGTCTGCAAAAAATCAACAAAGCTCAGAGAGCACCAAGGACCCCTGAGATGCTGTGGGTGAGAAGGCTCTAAATTCTATGCTTGGCCTCTCCAGGCAGGGCTGAGCCTGTAGAATCGTAAAAAGCCACTGAGAGTCAGAACAGGTATGGTTTAGATTGACGAACCAGTCTGAGATGGCATTAGGCAGATTCCTATTTGCACAACATGAAGCAAATGTGGATTGCACCATGAGAAAGGATGCTGGCTTTTCCTGTTGCCCTGGCCAAAATAAACAAACTCTCAAGGGCTTGTTCGTTCCCAAACAAAATTGGATGAAAAGATTAATCCAATTGCTTCTATCCCCTCTGGGCTATAATTTTAACTGGAACTGGACTCCTTGTGACTGCTTTAAATTCGTAGGCACACCTAGATCTGAGCATGACATTTAGATGTATTATTGCTACATCACTAGAACTGAAGTGGAAGATGAAAGGGCCTTTTTTGTGCTTCCCAAAGCCTCAGACAGATGCACCACTGAAATCCAGTTGCGTGTCAGTTTTGAAATGGGAAAGACTGATGAGCCACAAGCCAACCTTAAAATGGAATTAACATTTGTTTTATTTAAAGAAAACCTGAACTCTACAAAGCCTTAAATTCCAACCCCATCTACATGCAAGATACAGTCCCATTATTTTGTTATCATCTAGCATATTGTGTCGCTATAATAAAAAATTAATTGTGCCTTCAGCCAGGCTCTGTCTATTTAGTTCAGGGGTCTCCAAACTTGGTAACTTTTAAGACTTGTGGCTAAGGAATTCTGGGAGTTGAAGTCTACAAGTCTTAAAGTTGCCAAGTAGCTGATTTAGCTACTCTCTGGTGTACTGAATTCACATTGAGCCCAATATCTGGGCTGAATAATTTTTGGGTAACATATTATCCTTTTGCCTGATAGATGCATGAGACAGAGCTCCTTGAAATTCACCGAGAGTTCTGTAGTTTACCTGCCGGACATAGTTGGAATGGTTGGTTTGAAAGGAATACAGATGCATTAACCTGTCTCAGTGTTAGATCAGGGTTCACCAATCTTGACCACTGGGGTCATATGCAATCTTTGTATGATAACAGAAGTTAGAATGATCTGTTCCTGTTGACAAAAGACCAAAAGGGAAGGAAGGCAAAGCCCAGCCCATTGGTTTCCACCCATCTTTAATCTTAAGAAGTAACTTCATGCCAAGAAAAAAAGATATCTCCAGTCTTTATTTCAGATACTGTATGCAGGAACGTGAGACAATAGACACTGTCCTCAGTAACCTTCACTGCTTTATACATTTTTATAACAGTTACATTAAAAATAATGCACTGATGATGTTATCTAGTTTGGTAATGAAACGTCTCCAAGAAAACCACCAAGCTAAGAGAGCACCAAGGACCCCACAGTTCAACCCCGAGTCACAAACATTTTCTTCTATCAGAAAAAATAATTACTTTGTTAAACATTCTGTTAACAAATCATAACAAATTCTCTCCCTCCCACCCACCCCCCTCTCTCACACACACATCAATTACACACTGCAGTCACAACAAACTCATTTTGTTTGGCAGAGCTTGCTAGGAGAATTACAATGGTACCCAAAGAAATGAATGCCAGGTCAGAACTGCTTGCTTCATTGCACAACAGCAAACATAACTGCACACACTCAAACAAGGAACAGTGGTGTTATAGAAAAATGGATTCTAGCTGAATGTTAAGAAAAAAAATCCTAATAATATGGAACCAGTGACAGAAAGATGATGGGTTCCTCTTCATTAGATAAATTCAAACTGAAGCTAGAAAAGTCATCTGGGAAAGTATTCCAGAGCAGGATTAAAATAAAAAATCATTATGTCAGGATGCGAAATAGGTATTGCTTTTCTCTATTTCCAGCTATCTAATCAGTGAATCAGAAAAACCACAAATTTTGTAATCTAAAAATTTAGTGACTATCTTTATTCTTATTTATTAATTCAAATAAAAGTAAAAAATAAGAATATGGTGTTTAGATGAGCTACACAGCAATCTTCTTCAATCTATTGTTATCCACTCTCTTGGATTTATTTCTGAACACCATTCTTATTTTTACCTAGAAATTCAAAACATCTGGAATGCATTGGTTGAGAAATACTATAAGGAGAAGTATCTTCTAGTGTTTTCTCCCTGGCCTGATTTTATGTTTTTTTTAAACTTTGTCAATAAATGATACAATTAGGTGCAACTTCAGGGTACAGTACTAGTTAAACATGTTATTGTTTACTCATTTTATAAAATTGTTTGGAAAGATGCAGTGAAAATGATATGTGTTCACTATTTAATGAGCTGGAAATCTTGTTTAGAAATACTTGATTCTTTTCTAAGATAAAGTGGCTCTATCATAATCCTTGAGGGGAATTGGATTAATGCATTCCTTTCCTTATCTTTTGTCGTGAGTCAGATAATGTTGAGCAATGTTCTTGTTTAATGATGGGATAGGAGATACTTTGTGGATAGACTCTCTAACTATTTCCATGCTTATAGGCCATGCTGTAAATGGAATTGATTATGTCCCATTAAGTTATTGTTGACTCTTGGAGACCACATAGTTAGATTTTTCTCCATTACGATCTGTCCCTAACCTGATTTTTTTCAGGTCTTCTCATACATGGAAAGTTCTAAAATACTTCAAAGGATTATTTTGCTTTGAAATGTGACTTTCTAGCACGAGCTATTTCCTGCAGTTTTCCTGCATGAATGCTCAGGGAAGCTTATTGCTTCCAAACCTGGACAGTACTGCTGCTTCAAAAATGTATTTATTTATTAAACAAATTTACACGGCTATTTATCTAACTGATAGAACTCTAGGCATGATATTGAACTGGAGTCTCATTTGAGAATTTCAAAAGAGTAGATTGTAAGACATCCTATTTTGGCAAATGCTTTATATTTTTATCTGCACAATAGCTATATGACTATATTCTGTAATTAAACTTCCAGAATCTTAGCTGTTTTATAGGATCCAATCTGAGTCAGCCACCAAACCAAAGATTTATTCTTCCAAGCCCATCCTCAGGAAACTTCTTTCTCTCCAGAATGTGTGCACTGGGCTTTTCTAGGTGTTGTATTTATATGGTGCCTGGTTGTATGTGGCTTTTTAGCTGTTCTGTTTATTATTTCAATATATTTTTTTCAAAATATTTTAAGGAACTACAAAATAAGTTCTTTATTTTGGTTTCATAAGGAATGGACAGAGCCTCTTTTAGTTGTTGGGCAAGATAGCTAATTGCTCTGGGATCACTCACCAAGCAGGCCTCAGCTAAAATATTAACTATTAACAGACATTTCATTGCTGTAATTCCATTTTGTAACACTGTATATCTGCATCTGACAAAACCATATTTCTGCACATCACATGGTTGTGATGGAACAAAAAAGTACGTCAGGAAAGATTGAAAGATGCGATCTGAAGCAATTTGAAAAGATTCTTATTTTGTACTGTAAAATTGTTAATTGGTTTTATGTTGTTCTTGATAACTATCCTAAATTTTTATCTTCATTTGTTTGATTTTAAAAGTGCCATTAGATCATCATTTCTCATTTGGACAAAAGCAAACTTGTTACATTAATACATTTTTAATTTTTCCCCTCTATTCCTTTAAACTTGCAACTTTATGGCATGTTAATTTTAGCTCTGCTAATTGTCGTGTTTGTGCTTTAAAAATATTAAGTCAGTGGGAACGTGCCCCAGACTGCTAGTTCCCTATTGATATTAACTACTGAAAAGCAGCAATCTATTTCCATCTTTCAGTGATGGGCTAATTATAGAAAAAGAATGGGCAGGAGTTGCCTTGTGAAGAAACAAGGGTCACATACAACCTGGGGGTTCTTCACCTGAGTCTTAAAATAGTGTGATCCATGATGCCAACTGGATTTTCAAATGGTTATAGAGTTTCTTGAAGCAAGTTTTGCTGCAATAGATCTATTTGTATTGTTTTTACTATGTAAGCAAGAAAGAAAAAAGGAAAGACAAAGAAGAGAGAAAATAGTTCCACAAAAGTATACCAAACAATACTTCAGATATATTATTTTCATGTTGCAGAATTAACATTCTGATGTTTTTATGTAATAGAAAAAAGAAATTATGTTTTTAAACGCAGACGTACAGTCTACATCCCAAAAATGCTCTAAATCAGGGGTGTCAAACTGGTGGCCTGGGGATCAGATGTGTCACGCACAGGCCAGGCCCACCTCGGCTCCGCAAAGGCAAAAAGCGTCACAATACGTCACAGGACACCATCGAGTTTGACACCCATGCTCTAAATAGAGGATCTGGTGCAAAATGCTTGTTCAAATATAAAAGAGAATTTGTCAGATCACTGGATTAATCATTGAGAATTTGTTTTACTTCAACTTTGTAGTGAAGATAGTTTTGTAGTCATAAATTGTCTATTTCTGCAATCCTGTTAGTTCCTAATCCATTGATACACAGTTCAGAATTATAAAATTAGGCTTAGAAATCAATGGGTTTTGCAGAACAAAATTAATGTGTGACTCAATTGCTTCTAGAAGATATTACTGTGCCCATAAATGTCCTTCTGAAAAGCTGTGTCCAATAAATCCAAAATAGTGCAAATAATTTAAAATGCATAGAAATATAACATACAGATCTGAAGCAGACATTTCATTTCCATGCATCCTTGTATTTTTAACATCTAATTTAAAGTGTTTTAATTTCCTCTAAAAATAATTGTTACAGCTGTATTATTTGGTGAAGAACATGTTAAATCTTCCAGTGTAGAGCAGGGTCTGAAGATTGCTAGCCAAAATCTATATGTCAACAGGTATTTCAAATAAAGCTATTGCCACTTCATAATTTTTCGCAAATGATTCTTGGTTGCAATATATGGATAACAGATTTCAAAATTGTTGATACTCCTTGGAATTCTTACAAAAGCAACAGCAATAAAAATGCTTATTTAGAAACATCTAATTTTGAACGTTTGGGCTAAATCAATCTTCCCATCTATTCCAAGATGGTTTAGAAGGCTGTTTAAATTAAGTTAACATCATATCATTTCTTCTGGTTTCATTGTAAATATGGCACTGATGGCTCGGTGTTTGTCTTCTATGTACACATATGGTTACTTCTATATAATTTAAGAATTATAGGTATATGCAGAATAATTAAAATACCATGAAGGTGCAGATTGTCACCGGTCTCCATGATAACAGTTTTTTTCTTTGCACATTTCTTACTTTGACATGTATTTTAAATAGCTGCTTTTTCATTCCAGTCCTGATGTAGCTCTTCCAGAAGAACAGCCACATTCCAGCTCTCAATATACCCCTGTCAGCTGTCTACTTAAGCCTCCTCCTTAACATCGTGCTTCATTTGCAATTTAAAAGTTGGGGGAAATCTCACCACATGGACTGAATTCGAGTTCTGACAGCAAAGGAACAGTTTGTATCAAGCATGACTGCCTTGTTGTTGCACTGCTGAGTCCAGACACCATGTACAGTCTTAACGAAGGAAGGCATGTGGAAAAGCTTAAAGCACAGTGCCCAGACTGCTGAAAATCTTCAAGGTTCCTCTGTGTACATCACCTGATCAAAACTACACAACAGAAGTCAAACTTATTCCTTCCAGTTGTTTGGCTAGGACTACTAATGTGCCGGGAACCTAGATTCCTACCGAAGTAAAGCAAAGAAAGTACGCTACAAAATCTTATTTTGCCATTCAGCTCAAGCTACTGACTCCATATTTCTTTCTGAGGTTTAAATAGCATTTTATTTTATTCCTGACATATTTGCACCAAAAAGTATGGTTATTAGAAATGACGCATTGATGGATTTGTTCTACTTTTTAAAAAAAAGTAATATAGAGATAATTTACATTGAGATTTGTGTTTTTTTCAGTTAGGATTTGTTTTTATTTTTATTTTTAAATTTAAAAAATGTATATATTTTATTTGGAGATAGCTCACCTTGGGCAAAATACAGCCTGGTGTTTTGTTTGTTTTATTGCACAACATTGTAGAAGATACATTGAAATGAATGTGTACTTGGGGGGGGGAATGCAGAGGAAGTTGGGTGTGCCAAAATTAAAATAAATAGGCACACAATGAAGCACTTAAATTGCATTGATTTCAACAGAATTCTGGCATGCCTGATTTTCTCTGAACTGTGTCTTTTGACTGGTACTACAGCACTCAGCTGCATTGGCATTGTTTACATAGTTGTTTTATACAATACTGTATTAGCTGCTGGTTCCTTTATATCAGGGGTGTCAAACTGCCGGCCCGCGGGCTGGTTGCATCATACGGAGGCCGCACCCACCCCAGCTCCGGCAATGCAAAAAAAGTCACGATACGTCGCTACACATCACGTGACACGGCGAGTTTGACACCCGTGCTTTATACCTTCAACCTGATTAAGCCTGAAAAGGGGTTTTATTGAATAATATATGCATAACTGTTTCCTTGTGCTTATTTTTGTGTTTCAGGTTATCATTTTGTTTTAAAGATCCTTTCCTTTTTTTCTGGGCAAGTTAATGACTTGGTGCTTTTTTTCTGTTTTACTGTTTGGTATCCAGACAAAAAAAAAATTCAGATGAACTTGAAGTAAACATACTATATTTTATGATAACTGAAAAGTGCAGGATGCATTTTGCTTTACTCCCAAATCCAGTATTATCAGACTAGGGCCTTCCTTTGGTAAAACCAAGTGGGGTGGAATATCAGATGATCAAAATTAGTGCATTTGGTGGTGAATTGAGCAAAGGAAGTGGGATCTGTATCTTGGATTGAAGAACATAGGCTTAGATTCTTGCTTTTAGAGATGTCAGCAATTTTTATTCTAGCCCATTCCATAACAAATAACTCAGGTCAGAGCACACAGGTTGTTTCTGCATGGCTTGGCGTTCTTTCTTCAAGTATTTCCCCAATAAATTTGAGAAATGCTGGGTATGAAAGAAAAAGAAGGATAACTACATTGTTTTGCACAATGCTGAGAAGCAAGATGGCTTACTTGCAAGATTTCAAGTTATTATTTTGGGCTTTCTGCTGGGTCTCTCAGTTATACTGTTACCAATTTCTCCTGTTGGTGGAATTTTTATTCTGAGTCAGATAGCCTTAATACATTATAATAAGGAAGAGCTAAGTAGATCCAGGTCCCTTGGTTCCATCCCTGCAGTGCTGATACGAATTAAAAGACAGAAATCATAAGATACCTGGGGAAATCATCCATTCTGAAAGATATCAGATCATCTGGAATGACTTGACATCACCCCCCCCCCCTAAATCTTAAAGAAAATGCTCCTTCTTAGAATACATACCAAAAAGGGGAAAGAAGGAAGGGGGGGATCTTCAGCCAAGGAAACTATGAAGTTTAAGCGGTCATCTTTGTGCCTAATAATAAATATCATTGAAAAACAAGGTGCTAAAAACAGGATAAGCCTAATCAGCAATTGATGTAATATGGAGCAGTTGAAGTTTTGCCAAGAGACATCGGTTTAAGTTACCAATGAAATCCACAAACTTGAAAGCAACCTCCAGTGTCCTAATGACAAATAGCATGATAGGGAATTGACTAGATGGAAATACATTGAGTTTAAATGACCTCTATGCGACAGTCCAAATGATGCATAGCTCTGTTGCTAGAACTGTAGGAGCTAATGGCTCTCATTTAATATGCTTCCACGTTGCTTCACTTCATGTTCGTATCTAGCAAGGGAATATTTCAGCATCTTCTAGGATTGCCATTGCCAACTTTGCATTGGGTTATACTGACGGTTAGTCATCGAGCAGAAGTTCTTGGCTGAATTGAGAGTTCCTCAAGAGTGCCAGGAACTTCAACCATTCATCTCACTTTAACAAGTCATCCTAAACTTGATAATGTTGTTTTTGAACAAGTGTGATCTCCATCCAAGAACAGAAGTTGCAGCTAATATTGGTGAACAATGAAAAGAGTCCTATGGAGAGTTTTGTTGTAGTTTTACTTGTGGATAATGCAAATTAATTTATGCATATTGTTTTGCAAGAGAGAAGCACATGATTTCTTAGCCAGTGAAATCAAAAGGCCTTAAAAGTGCTTAGAAATGATTGGATCATACCTTCACTTTGATTTGTATTCTATTAAGAAATTATTTCAATTGACCTAATGTATACCTCAGAATATCTGTTAGATCAAACTGTCCATATAACTGAGCTGTGACTATATAGGTCGTACAACATATGCTATGCTATAGTGGCAAATCTCATTCTTGCCTTTTTTGGTAATATATTTTGCAATATATGTAATTTCAGGCTGCAGTCCTATGAATGCTCACTTTGGGAAAAGTTGTGCTGAAAAGTAAAAAAAAAATGAATTGCTTGGACATAATTTTCACTTACCGCTGTACAGATTATGGGCTCATACCTGAGTAACTGTGCTAAAATATCAGGTTCTTTTTTAATATGGGTTATACTTCATAGCTGGAAATAAACCTTTATTATCTTCATGAAATGTCCAGAGTATTCAAAATACTGGAAATATAGTATAGTCAGCCATATCTCCCAAATCTTTCTTTTAAAATTTTGGTGGATAATTTTAAACATTTGAATATCGAAAGCATGGGTCCAGTCCAGAGATAGGCAAGCATACATTTTCCCAGTGCTTTTTTTGTAAAAAAAAAAAAAAGAAAGAAAAGGTGCCGGAACTCACACATGTCATACAACCCGCCTTGCCTACCCTACAAGATTCCATCCAAAAAAGGTGCTGGAACTCCTTTCTGGGCGTTCTATGACAAAAAAAGCCCTGCATTTTCCAATTTAAATCTAGAAACAGATGAGAAAGACAGTACATTCACAATACGAAGAGTGATGATGGGAGAGAGTCTGCTATGTATTTTGCACATATGTGCACACATTTAAATTGGCTTAGCTGGACATGGAAACATCCAACATCAATTTTCAATGAGTAAGATGTGGATTTTTGTGCAGCTTCACTTTTTTTCTTGTCTGTAGCAGGGTGAATTTGTGTATTAAAAAAAGAAACATCCAGATTTTTACTTCTATGTCAAGTGATGAATTGTTGAAAACTCAAGATTTACAAAGTTCTCAAATGAGAAAAATGACAGAATATTACCAAGAAAACAACAGTATTCAGAAGGCCTTTTAATAAAAAAAATTATAATTATTCATTCTTTGGAAGGAACCTTTTAGTTATGAAAAAGTCCAAAAGGGAGTATTTTCTAAACATGATTATACTCTACCCAACCTTTTTTTTTTTTTTTTTTGCTTAACTGAATTTTACTGGAATTAATAATATAGGACTAAGCCTAATTGCACAACTGGAGAAGTGAATCTTTTATTGTTAGGGTCTAATATTATCCTTTTATCAGTAAAGCCAATAAAGCCTCAAGTTGTGACCTAATCTTTAACAAAGGTATATATGATTCTGTAACTGGTTCTTTTGTTTCATGATTTGTACAGCTATTCCATTTTTTAATTATCTTTCCTTCCTTATGAAATATTTGTTTTAATGTTCCAAGTGCTGAGATGCTTCATTAAAAGCACAGTGATTTTCTTCCTTATATCTTGTCTTAAAAATTATGTTTTGTTCTTCAGCTTTTTCTCCAATTTTCTATCTGTTAAAGCTAAACGAGACAGAGTACTCAGAATTTTTCTGGCATTTGACTTTTTAAAAAATAATAATAATAATCCTGTGTATAAAATTTAAAAAAGCAATTAATTGCATTGGCCTCAGGGCAGAATGCATCTGAATATGCAATATAATAAAAAGCTTGCATGACATCATTTCATGTACCCTTTTCAATCATCTATAATAAAGCTAGAGGATTTTTATTTCATGAAGATTTCCCTTTCCCTTTTCCTGCATATTGGAAATGCAAGGCCAGTATAACTTTGTGAAGAGCCATATTGCCGAAGACTTCCATCTATTTTAATTTCCCTTCTACAGAGCTCTTGAAAATACTCTCTATTGAATTGGAAGGCAACACGGTGATAACTGACAACATACAAAGGAAAAAAAATAGATGTGTATTACTGTGATTGCTGTGTTAATTTGCTATAAGACTCTGGATGTATAGGGGCCTTGTTTTTCAGATAGCATCTTTACATGAAAATATATCTGCTGCTCATTATTATGGGGCAGTGTGATGGCTCAACAACCCAGGTTTGAGATCCGAGCGTTGTGTGATGGGGTGAGCTCCCGTCTTCACCTAGCTCCTGCCGAACTAGCAGGTTGAAAGCAAGCAAATGCGAGTAGAGAAATAGGTACCACGTCCGTGGGGAGGAAACAGTGTTCTGCAATGTCATGCTGGTCACATGACCTAGAAACATCTTTGGACAGCACTGGGTCAACAGCCCTTGAAATAGAGATGACAGTCCCCTACAGTCAGTTATGACTAGGGGAGTAAAGTCTGCATTATTATGCACTAAAAAACAAAACAGCAATGGCAAGTTTTTATATTTTGCAGCATAAATAACTTGTTTTGTTGAAACTTTGACTTCATTATTAAAACTATTTTGAAATTTGTCACAAGTGTTTGATATCAAGTGGAATAATTCTGCTAACCAGCTATGTGAGTTTGATGAGGGGGAGAAATAAAAATAATCTAGCTTTTAAAAATTTATTCATGGGTATGGCTTTGTGTACCATATCTCTGAATAAATGGAAGTGCACCCTCACTAGTTTTTGATCTTACATTTCAAACCTTTTGGTTTGACTGTTAAAGGATTAATTCAACCGATCCTTTGTTCAAAATACTTTAAATCCTGACGTTTTGTGACTTTTGTAATCTCTGAATGTTTCCCTTTGCATGAATGTTTCTTAACTAATCGACCACAAAAAAAAATGTATTGTGTTATATTCCAAATGGTTTTGAAATGCTGGTGAAGTTTGTGTTAAACATGATTGTATACTTACATCTGCCTGCTGTAGAGGTTGGCTATTTCTAAACGGAACTGATACTGTTATAAAATTTTGAGGTTGAATGGTTATTTCTAGATGGTGAAGACAAATAGATGTGCTCAATGATTTAAAGATTGAATGTTAGGAATTCTTGTGTTGCAACCACTGGTTTTAAGGAAAGTATATTGACTAATTCTCAACTCCAGAACCATGTGCTTATGAAACCTCTGAAATAATTACCATGTTAAACCCTCTTCCATTCTAGTCTTTATACCTCTAGACAATCCTAGATGAATTGTTCTGAGAGGGAGTCATATGCTTGTACATGTTTGATATAATTCAGCTTGAATGGTTGGAAATTAAGACACTCCAGAACTGAATAAATTAAATTAGGAGCTTATATATGATTCTTACTTACATCATTATGTCCAATTAAAATTATGATGTAATGCATAAGTATCCCACTAAATAAATGGGCCATCTTTTGTTCACTGAACTGTGCTGTCCCTGCTTTAATGAGTTCCTATATATTCATAAGCTCTCTGCCAACGAAGAAAGGGAAGGAACATCTATGCAAAAATCCAGAGGACATCAGAATTCACAAGATATTTGCAATACCTCACCAGCTAATATTTGCAAATCTCATTCATTCTATTTTTACTAAGGTTTCAGATATGTAACCAGAAAAATATATGGCATATATTTAATTGCTGGATTTTTCAGCTGATAGACAGAGGAAGTCCAGATCAAGCCACGATCAAAATGACACAGCTAATCCTTAATCCTGATGGGGACAGATTAAACATAGCCTGAATGTTGTTTAGACAAACCTCTCATCTTCTTCTGAGCTCATGTAATGCAAGGAATCCCCTTTTTCTTGCCCAGGAAAAAATGGGGAGGAATTGTTTTCCATCGAAAGGCAGGACTTCAGCAGAGTGTTGAATTGTTCCTTTTAGTCTCTTCCTTATCTGGCCAGCTGGAAAGAACAGTAGGCAAAATCCAGCCCTGACCCCATATTATTACTTTCAATATAGCAATACCATTTAGAGTTATATACCACTTCACAGTGCTTTGTAGCCCTCTCTAAGCGGTTTACAGAGTCAGCATATTGCCCTAACAATCTGGGAACTCATTTTACCATCCTCAGAAGGATGAAAGGCTGAGTCAACCTTGAGCAGGTGAGAATCAAACTGATACATACATACATACATACATACATACATACATTACAGAGCAATCAACAAAGATTAGAACATATGGACATATAAAGCTAGACATTAAAATGTTAAACTGTATCCATTCAAAATCAGTGAGAGCTTATGTGTCAAAAGAATTGGAGTGAAAAACTGACTCTATTTCATCAGTAATTGGTGAACTGCTGACAAAGCATGACACCCCTCCAAGGGCAGAGAATTCCTGTTGAGTCTGCAAAAACTGAGAAGGCTCTTCAAAGGTAAATATTTCCGGGACCCTTCTTGCTGGTGGCATTATATGTGAAGTGGTGATGATGGGTACCTGCCATTTATAAGACCATTTAGAGCCTTACAAATCAACCAAAGTACTTTGATGAGTACTTGCATTCAAAATATTTCTGATTGCTAACGTATATGGCTTATTTTATGACACAAGATTGAGGATTTGCTTTTAAAAGGAGCACAATGAGATGGAAACAGAAAAATAAAATAGTGATGGCCCGGCCCAGATAACATATTAGGTTAGCTATGGATCGGTGTATCATGGATTCCAGAAAACTGAATTATTTTGAATAGAATGAATCATTTTGTTCGGTATAATTTAAGATCAGATAAAGCCACAGCCGATGCAGTCACACAATACGTTAAGCTTGTATTAATGTTAACTTTGGATAGCTTTCTCATGATTTAGCATGTTGTATGAAACCAGTTCTTTTGTTAGTTTATGATTCAGTAGCTCATTCCATAAGCACATCTCAATCTTTAACTCACATCTAATGAATCTTCCATTATCATGAAGACAATGCATGTATCTGTACTTATTGTTTCAGTTGATGAGATGAAACTATGTCATGTCTGCATTTCTGTCTACTCTGGAAGGCAGGAAACTCTTCAAGAATTGTTCAGGCATTAATATTATACCAAAGATTTCAAGTAAGGAACGAGTTCTGAACAAGGGTTTGTGAAGACAGAATCCCGCTAAGTCTGATCATCTATATTTCAAGTAAGAAGAGGGACAATAATAGGGGAAAAAACTATGAGACCAGGGTTGGGAAGATGGGTTATTATCCCTTATCTGAAAGTTTAAGAGGTTGTTAACTCAAGGATATTGCTAGCATTATTAGAATGCTAACAACAACCCTGGTGGCACAGTGATTAACTGCAGTATTTCAGGAAAACTCTGCCACAGACTGAAGTTCAATTCTGACAGGGCTCAAGATTAACTCAGTGTTCCATCTTTCTGAAGTTGGTAAAATAAGGACTCTGATGTTGGGGGCAATATGCAAATAATGCCGACATTGTAAACCACCTAGAGAGTGCTATAAAATGCTATGGGACAATATATAAGACAAATGCTATTGCTATTACTATTCTAATAAATTGCCTAAATTAAAAAGCCAATAATCCATCTCCCAATCATGTTCTTAAGCTACGGAGTTACAATCAATCTATGAGGCAACTTCTGAAATTCTACTAATGAACATTCAAGGTTATCTCTTCAATGCATTTATAAACTCAGTAAAAATTCCATGTTGTAGAACAGGGGTCCCTAACCCGTGGGCCGCGGCCCACTAGTGGGGTGTGAGGCTTTGCAAATGGGCTGTGGAAACAGCTGGTGAGTGCGCATGCACACATGCCTCATTTGAACGAACGGCAGGTATACGTGTATGCCGTTAGCGCAAATGGAGCTGCCCACGCGCTGGCACTTGCCGGCCACTTGCACAAACCATCCCCTCCCCCAGTGGGATTCAAATATGTGAACAACCGGTTCTCTGTGTGGATGCCGCTTCCGGAAGTCCATTCTGGGCCTGGGCAAGAAAAAATTAGCTACCGGTTCTGCCGAAGTGGTGTGAACCGGCTGGATCCCACCACTGCCCTCCCCCCTGCTGGTCCACAGAGCTGGAAACGTTGGAGAATTCTGCTATAGCATATTGACTGTGTGCATATTAAGTATGTTTATTAAGCATATTTTTAATTGTATACTTCCATTGTTGTAAGCTACCTTGGAATCATAATGATAGAAAAGCAGGGTATAAATTCAGTAAACAAATTCATATAAGTAAAATATTCTGCTAATTAGGTGGCTCAAAGACTATTAAGAAGCATAAAGAACAACAGTCTAGGAATTTTGCTTAATTACCATTTTGGCTTTTGAAATGTCACTTCCAGAGTAGGAAATCAGAGACAGCCTAACTTAGGATGGAAAAATTAATAAGACATACCACAAATTCAACCAAAAGGTATTTATAGGTATCATGGAATAGCTGTTTCTATTAGGGCGAGAATTTATACTAGGATGCGTACCTAACTGTCATGTAGTTTTCATGTTTTGGCTAGTGCCAGATTGACTAAATTTGGTTTACTGGTTTACAGATTAAATTTTGATTTACTGTTCCATAAATAACTTTTACAAAACTTTCATGACATTGATTCTTCATCCCAATATTTCTGTGTCACCATAAAAGATTTTTTCTAGGCAATGACATAGGTAGAAGTGTAGCTGTGAATGAATCACTGCAGTAGTTAAGTTAGTAACGTGGTTGTTAAGTGAATCTGGCTTCTCCATTGACTTTGCTTGTCAGAAGGTTGTAACCCAGGGACCCAGCGACAGTCCAACTGTCATAAATATGAACCAGTTTCCAAGCATCCAAATTTTTATAAGGTGATTATGGGCATGCTGTGATGGTCATAAGTGTGAAAAACGGTCATAAGTCACTTTTTTCAGTGCTGTGGTAACTTTGAATGGTCATTAAATGATCTAAACTAAACTTCATTCCTTATACCAGTGGTGGCGAACCTGTGCCACGCGTGCCAGACTCTCTGTGGGCACGTGCGTCGTCCCAGCCCCGCCTCCCTCCACGGCCCCTCCTCACCAGCACCCCCCCGGAGGAGAGTCGACCCCAGTCACGGCCCACACAGAGCAGCGCAGCCAAGCACATGGCAGCAGGGACAAGACTCCACCCTCGCGCCCCATCACATGTAGATGATGCTGCAGGGCGCAGGCGGAGGGCATGGCCACCATGAAACTGCCGGGCCGCCTGGGTGATCTGCTACAGTGGACCGTGGAGGCGGTGGGTGGTCCTGCGGGCGGGTGGGACAGGGGCGGGGGGGACGGAGTGGGGGTGGAGCGGGTGGGGTGGTTTTTGGGCACTAGGTCTCTAAAAGGTCCGCCATCACTGCCTTATACGTTGCATTTTCTGCTTTCAGACAAAGAAAACAAATTACTGGGTTTACATACTGTGCTAAGCCATGGCTTGCTTTAACCATGGCTTACTGAATATAGTTAGCTAACCTAATCTATTATGATTGGGCTGAAGCAATTGGTGAAGTTAAACTGATATTAATATGACACTCCAAAATATTGTAAAGGCTACTGCAGTGGTTATTTTGGCTAAAATCCCCACCATCTATATCAGTGTTTTTCAACCTCAGCAACTTTAAGATAACCTTGATACATACTTGGTGGGAAATTCTGGTAGTTGAAGTCCATACATCTTAAAAGTTGCTGAGTTTGGGAAGCACTGATCTATATGAACACTCTTCTGTTTCACCCCATCACATTATGCCTCAGGTACTGGATTTGAACAACACAGCAAGTCTTTACATGACCTGGATTTTACATCAATCAGACCTCCCTTTCTCTGTGCCTCTGTGACATTTGGACAGGATCAGGCTGGGAAGGGTTGAAGGAAAAGATGGGGGATCTACTACTGTGGGGGTGGAAGAAAGTGAAGCAATAAAGAAATACTGAGAGCCAGTTTTGTGTAAGGCATCTGGCTAGAAACCAGGAGATTTGTGAGTAGCAAACCACTGTTGAAAAATCTTGCCAAGAAAATAGCAGGGACTTCTGTAACTTATAGTTTACTACATTTTATCAGCTCAGCTAATTGTGGATTATTTGATAAACCAACATTAAACCATCATGGCTTAGCATAAAAGTGCAGACCTTTTGCCAATTCAAGAACTATCCCTGGCTTTTGCCTACACTAAAAGTGGGTTTAAGACTACAAATTAACTCCTTAATTCCAATCTGTTCAACTCTGCCCCATCCCCCCTTTTTTTTAATACCCTGGTTTAAGACCAAGTGTGAACCCAGGCAGAAAATCCCTGGTCAATAAGCTTATACAGCTCCTCCCTCAAACAGGATAAACTAAATACCTAACCATATTAAATACTTAACTGGTAATCTCCTTCCACGAATCCCAATAAACATCAGCCTTTCTTAGGGCTGATTGCTGTTGAAATTTAAAGGCTGTGTTCGAGCTACATGTTCTGCTAAAGTACAGATGGTCCTTGATTTACAACAGTTCATTTAGTGACTATTTGAAGTTACAACAGCACTGAAAAAAACTGACTTACGACCATTTTTCACACTTATGACCATTGCAGCATCCCCATAGTCACCTGATTAAAATGCAGGCACTTGGCAACTGGTTCATATTTACAATGGTTGCAGGCTCCTGGGTTCATGTGATCACCTTTTGCAACCTTACAATCCGTCAGTGGAAAGCCAGATTTACTTAACAACTGTGGCAAGAAGGGTCATTAAATTATTATTATTATTATTATTATTATTATTTAAACTTATATGGGGAGGAGCAAAGCCAGAGCAAAACTTTCCTAAGTTGAGTCCCCCCCCCCCCACAGCGGGGCCGTCTTTGACCCACCTCCCCCATTCCCAAGTGAGAACTCTTGGAGCGCTTAGAACAGGGGTAGTCAACCTTGGCTCTTTTATGACTCGTGGATTCCTGGGAGTTGAAGTCCACGAGTCATAAAAGAGCCAAGGTTGACTACCCCTGGCTTAGAACATGCGCTTCCGCGACGGTCAGGTAACCCTAACCAGGTGCGCGCGTACCTTTGGCGCAGGCGGGGACTCCGAGGCGCCCGCCCCGCTTCCTCCACCCGCCGGGAGGGCGGGGTCTCTCTCGGGGGCAGAGACGCGCAGCGCAAGGAGACTTCGCGGGCGACCGACGCCAGGCGGGGCAAGGAGGCGGCTGCGAGCCTTGGAGAGGGTTAAGGCGAACTCCGTCAGCCGGCCAAGCGCGCGTTGCTGGGCGCCGGTAGGATGCGCTCCGGGTAGGGGCCGAGGAAAGGGCAGTTTCGACCCGGGCACCTCTTGTTGGCTTGTTGAGGAGGGAAGGCAAGATGAACGGGGGAGAAAGCATCAATTTCAGGCGGATGGCCATCCGTCGGAAATCCAGCCCCAGCTTGCACAGCTCGGCCTTCGTCTTCCAGAGCCCCGCCACCGCTTTGCTTCAGTCCCCCACGGCGCTCCCGAGGGGAGTGGGACCGGCGGCGGTGCCGGCGGCGGCAGCAGCAGCAGGTACATTTCCCGCTGGCTCTCCGCCAGGTCTCGGCCTTTCCTTTTTCTCCTGGAGCTCTGCCCGGCACTTGCGGGTGTAAAGGTCGCTTTGCAATAAGAAAGAAAAGTCGCCGAGGCGAAGAAAACGCCCGGGGCGAAATGCCAACGAAGTCCCTTCCTCCCCTGACTTTTCTAAGCGGCTGCAAACACTTTGAGCGAGAGCCTTGTAGCAACTCCGAGGATAAGTTTCGCGGCAGTTTAAGGACTAAGCGAAGTATTGTATTAGGAAGGGAATAAGGGCGCTTACATAAGAAGCTTTAAAGGAGCTGCATCGAAAAGCACTAGGGCAGGGGTAGGCAACCTTGGCTCTTTTATGACTCGTGGACTTCAACTCCCAGAATTCCTGAGCCAGCTATGCTGGCTCAGGAATTCTGGGAGTTGAAGTCCACGAGTCATAAAAGAGCCAAGGTTGCCTACCCCTGTGACTAGGCTAAGGATTGTTTGCATTTCGGGTGAGGATCGTTTTAGTGTTAGGCAACGGATTTTGCTGCAGTCGTAGCAAAGGGTGACGGTCAAAGTTGTTTAAATTGTGTACTTTTTTTTTGCCGTACAAGTACTGGTAGTCCTTGACTTACAATGGTTCATTGACCGAAGTTATAGTGGCACTGAAAAAGTGACTTATCACCATTTTTCACGTTTATGACCATTGTAGCGTCCCCTTGCTCATGTGATCCAAATCTGGATGCTTGGCAACTGATTCACATGTATGACGGGTTGCAGTGTTTGCAGCCTTCTGACAAGCAAAGTCAGTGGGGAAACCAGATTCACTTAACAGCTGTCTTATTTCTTTAACAATGGCAGTGATTCACTTAACAAATGTGGCAAGAAAAATTGTAAAATGAGGCAAAAGTCCCTTAACAAATGTCTCACTTAGCAACATAAATTTTGGGCTCAGTTTTGGTCATAGGTCAAGGACTACCTGTACTTATGATCATAATTGAGCCTAAAATTTATGTTGCTAAGTGAAACATTTGTTAAGTGAGTTTTGCCCATTATAACTCTGCATGGCCATTAAATGAACTGTTGTAAGTCGGGGGCTACCTGTACTTCAAGCAACAAAACGAGAGTAACTAAGTGCTGGGCTGCTTCTTCACTTGATCTGTCCATTTGGATCCCTGCAGGCATCAGTGGGAAAGGCCATTTGAAAGAGGGTGATCTCTGCAAGTAATGTAGTTTAACCCCCCCCCCCAAATTAATGCTTTGTTAAGACATCCTCCTGCTTAGTATTTTTTTTCTGTTAATGTGAGATTTGCTTGCTACCTGTTGTCCACCTTTCTCTCTGTTTAACAAGAACTGTGAGGATGTCAACAGTCTCTCTGGACTACAATGTGTACTTTTGACATAATGGATTTGGACCTATGAAGGTTATGTGGATAGGATATTTTTTTTTTAGTTTCTACAGTGCCACAAGATTTTATTTTAACCATAGGTTAAAATGGCCATTTTCTTGTACAGTCTGTCATACGAGACTCTTCCTACACTTGTCATTTCAAAGAACATTTTTCTGATTCTGTGGGGTTTACTTTTTTTTTTAGTAAGGAATGCTGTTTAAAGTTTTTAAAAACTTCCTCCTACACGTTGGTGACCAAACTCATGGTGACCTAAACCACTGGTTCTTAAACTATTTGACCCAATTATCCCTTTTCCTGGTCTGGAATAGTACCATTATCCCCACAAAACAAAAACAAAAAAACAGACTCTGTTATTTTACACAGTGTCTTAGCAGCAACAGTAGTCCCAAACTGGATCATCAACTCACAAATGAGCAGATACAAATTACAAGCAAGGAAATTGCTCCATTACTCTCAGGACATGCCCAACTTACTCCCAGTTTAAAGAGCACTGATCTGGGCCAATTGGAAATAAGGATGCATAACCCACCCATCTATCTCTCTGGTCTCACTTGTTCTTAAAAGAAATAGGGATTTAATTTCTATGCCAAGCTTTAACAGGTGTATCCATCCAACTTACAGATAGTGAAGCTATGCAAGAAAGTTGGAAACTGCCTAGATTGGTTCTAAGTTCCCAACATTTATTTAAATGTTTATCACATTTATCACATGGAATAGGGCAGCCTTATACAGGTGGTCCCTGACTTACAACCATTCGTTTAGTGACTATGCGAAGTTACAGTGGAATGAAAAAAATTGCATGTGACCATTTTTGACACTTATGATCGTTGCAGCATCCCGTGGTCACATGATTAAAATACAGGCACTTGGCAATTGGTTCATATGACGGTTGCCGTGTCCCAGAGTCATGTGATCACCCTTTGCAACCTTCTGACAAGCAGAGTCAATGGGGAAGCCAGATTCATTTAACAACCGTGTTACTAACTTAACAACGGCAGTGATTCACTTAAAAACTATGGCAAGGCAGGTCATAAAATGGGGCAAGACTCACTTAAACAACTGTCTTAGCAACAGAAATGTTGGGCTCAATTGTGGTTGTGAGTTGAGGACTACCTATAAAAGACTGAAGCAGTGAAAATTAAGACTAACCAGCCATGTTTCAGTTTATTTATAACTGTTGTGGTGAAACACTCCTAACTAATATGCGAGGGAAGTAATTGTAGAATAAGATTGTAGAGTAGTAATTGAAGAAGAAAAATATCTCTTTTTAGATGTTGGAAAAATAATTTTCTTTCAGTGGCATTTTATAGAATTGCTCAACTCCATTGTCCTAGAAAGTACTCCCCAAAATCTCTTCTTAGTAGTTGATAAATACTTGTATTGCTTGTATGGTTAGTGGGCTATATAGGGTAAAACTTGTACAAAGCATCAGCTTGTACAAGTCTTGATGGTTTGGTTTGTGCAGAATAGTAGGCTCAGTGAGAGACTTTACATTTTAAAACTAAACCATACCAAACCAAACAGGCAAATACTGTGGAATTTGCAATTAATATGAATGCATTAAAAGGGATATTTTGACAAACTCCTGGTTTCTAATAAATCAAGAAAGATGCTTGTAAGAAAAATGCATTTGATCAATTTCATCAGTTGAAGGGGAAATTGATGTTTTTTTTTAAAGAAATGCACACCTCAAGAGTTTTAGGATGTGCTAGTGAATATGGGAATATTATTATTAACACAGTATATGGATATTAAAGATTCTGCGTACCCACAGAGGTAAAATATGTATCAAGTAGCAAATGGATCTGATATTTATGATATTTATTATACTTTAAGACCTGTGGAAAGAATCAGAAAATATTGTATTTTAATTAATAAGGACTTTTTCTAAAAAATGTAACGTTTGTTATCTCAGCAATTTACAAAATGATTATTGGAAATTTTAGCCTACTCAGAGAATTACAAGTAGTTCTTGCTTAGCGACTGCTCATTCAGCAACCAAGGTGTGACAGCACTGAACAAAGAGATTTACTGATGCTGCTCAGAATTACAATTGTTGCAGCGTCCTTGCAATCATGTGATTATGATTTGGATGCTTGGCAACTGGCTCACAATTCTAATTTGTGAGTTGCAGCATTCAACAATCATGGCATTCGCAGTCTTCATTGCTGGCTTCCAACAAGTAAAGTCGACAAAAAGTCACAAGTTGTAGTCATGTGACATTGCACTTAATGACCCGTGCTGAATCGCTTAATGATTTCTGCCAGAATTACTGTGATAAGTTGGCACAGTCATGTGACTCTTAAAAACTACAACCATGTTGCTTAGCAACAGAGCTCCCAGTTCAGCTACAGTGCATCTTTCTTTTGGGGGAATAATTCAAGAGTTGACTAAATCTAGTTGACTAGCCATAAGAATACTGACCATGAGAAATATTCTAGTTGATGCAATACTTTAAGCCATCATTGTGGTTGCTTTGAGTTTAGCATTTTGTGTGATTTCAGTAATTGTGGTTTATAAATAGCATCTTATGGATCAGCATTTTGTATGAAGCCAGCCAAGCATGGGTCGTTCAATAAGCTAAGTTTAACCAAACCATCGCTGATTGTAGCATGTGAATATGTGACATGTAAAAAATTGAAAATAAAAACCATACTAATTAAGGTTGTGTCCTAGTGAGCCCAGATGATTGATGTGAGGGAAGTCCAGAATTACAAGAGGGCAAAGAGATGGTGGAACTGTGAAAGTTTGTTTGTCAGAAAGAGGTTTAAAAGAGGGTTGCCTCTCCCTAGCAATTCACAATCTGTATCTAATAATTCTGCAGTTAGTTGCTTTAGTCTGGCAAGATTTCTGTTTGTAGACTACTCAGAAATAACTCCATGTGTGGTTCTTGGTTCTTTGGGCCTGACAATTTCAGAGTATTGTACATGCTCTTTTTCATTTGGAAAAGGTGAACAAGACCTTGGGAATGTCTCCCAATTTCACTGCTTTCTCCCGTTGTGCTCGTTCACTTGCTGAACATAAATCATGTAAGGCGTTTGGAAATATGTTAGCTATTTGAGTTATGGCTGCAGGGAGAGAATTTTTACAACTGCAGCATTACTGGATAGATAGCCATTATTCGGCTTCCTTCTTAAATATACATTCCAGTTGATCTGTAGTTTTAAAAATTGTCCACATTTTTATAGCATGTGGTTGATTGTGACTCTCTTCATTGCAGCTTGCCGACACTGTTGAAAGCGTTAGGGAACATTCTAAGATACTTCCATAATATAAAGCAGTGTTACCATAAACAGAAAGTCGGGCATCTCTAGAAAAAAATATTAATTACATCTTGATAAATAAGCTTTGGAAATACCTGTTTAGAGCAAGGTATCCAGCATGATTGCCACCAGGGGATTTACAGGATTTTAAGTAATTAAGTAAATTCTACCTGTCTTTAACTATTTTCTAAACTAGTTCAGGATCCAAGAGAGAGTATAAATAGAATGGAGATGAATGTATCCCTGAACAGGAACCAGAAATATATTTCAGCTAACTTTCCCATTTCTTGCTTCCCCAAGAAGGCATAAGAAGAAGGAAGTTTTGTCTTAGGTGTCACATGTGACCAAGTTCTTTTTGAACTGGTGTGTGTGTGTGTGTGTGTGTGTGTGTGTGTGTGTGTTTTGCTTTGCAAGGGTGGCAATTGACACAGAAAAAAACCTTATTTTTACTATTTACCATAAGGTTATTACAGCAGTTATTTACAACAGGTGCACACAATACAACACTATACTAGTTTTCACCTGGAGTCAGGTTTCCTCCTGTCTCCCTTCTAGAGAAAATCCCCTTTTAGCTTTCCTGCTTCCTTCCCTTTGCTAGACTTATCAAGAGTGAAAAGAAAGGAGTGGGCTGGATTTACTGTGCTCAGCACAGCTTGACTTTCCTCTGGATCTGGTCAGCAAACATCTACTTCTTCTCCATTGTGGAGAAAACCTCTTTCAGGGTGTTCTCCTCCTTCTGGCATGGAGATGTCCTCTTTCCAGGTTTTGATTTTTTTTCTTCCAGGGAAGCCTTGGGTGGACTTCACTTTTCCCTCCCTGATCAAGAAGGGTCGACTGATCTGCATACTTACGGTACATAACTTCAATCTCCAATTTTTCTCTTCAGCCACTTTGGTTTGCACCAACTTTTTATGTCTTCTCCTTCTATCCTATCTTTCTCTCTCATCATCATCATATCCCCCAGTAACTAAGGAATTGTTTGTCCCTGACTCTCTTCCCTCAGTCCCCAGCACCTATATTCTAGACTGGATAATAGGATTGCTGTGTCTACACTGCTCCACCACAGCCCTGGCTAAGAGCCAGATCAGCTTATCAACCTCATTCATGGCCAGAATTGAGCTTTTTCTCCATTTGCTGCCTCACACCAACAGACTTCTAGCCATGCCATTAAAATCCACATGCCACATTAGGTGAGAACCAACTGGAAATAGAGGTCAGGACGGTTTAGTTAATCACTAACTTTAATGAGCTGCGTACAATACAACAGTTTCAAAGTATAACAAACTTCAAGTAACCTAGCATATTTTTTTCCCCGATCAGTGCTATTTTTATCTAATGTAATAATGTAATAAGTTTAATTTTTTTTAAAAAATATACTATTTATACTCTGATTTTAAGATTCAGTGTATGTTATTCTCCTTTCTTTAATTTTCCGTTGCTTCAGTCTTTTAAGACTGAAGATAGTCAACTAACGTGCTTTATGAGTGAGTAGGGATTTCAACCAAAGTGTTCTGGGTTTTGAGAGTTTCAGAAAGGCTCCTAGCTATATGAAATTAATTTCCCTGGTATCTGTTGACCCATTTGTCTTACCTGAAATGAATTCTCTATACATTACTTTCTAAATTCTAGTTATTATAGCTACTCAGGGAATAGAAAGTGACTAGTATTCACTGAAATGGAAGATTATACCAAACGTTTCTTCTTTTGCTACTAGCCCTTGTTTGCTTTATTGTTATATCATTCTTTCTATATCTTTTATTATTATATTATGTTTTCTGTATCCTGCAGTGATCTGGTGGACTAAATGCTGTCTTCAGTGGTACAGTACAGGCTTAAAGGGTGCTTTATGATACATTAATTGAAAAGTCTTCCGAACTCAGTAAATGATGCTGTGATTGAATAGTTTCTTCTCTGTATTGAATGGAATAAAAAACTTTGGTTTTAAGTTGTTCAGTTGGGAAGAAATGCTATCCTCTTCAAGATTATTAACTGAAGAAATGGGTTAGACCAGAGGTCAAGGACTGAAAAATGATCTGTGTTTTCCCCTTTACACCTTAGTCTACTCTCCAATCAGCAGGTGAAAGAACCAATATATCAGTACCCTTTCTGATTTCTTTCTGCCTAATTCCTCTTGGACATCCTCCAGATTCATTGGTACTGCACTTTTTAGAATCCCAGTTAAAATAGTAAGAATTTATTGATGATCTGGCTTCAATATATTTGAAGGATATCAGGTTTGGAAGGCTGCTATAGGAAACTGAGTTGCTTCCAAGGGCACTGGTGCTAACACTTAAGAGCCTTGATTGGTGACTTTTCTTGATCCACATTCCTGGGTGGCTTTAGGCTGTCATGAGAAACAACCTGTGCTTGTTTTGGTTATGACAGTTCCCTTTTTTGGTAGGTTTAAAGCTATTTCTTTAAACCCACTCTGGCCTGAGAAATGTGTAGTTATGCAGCCCTTTTTTAAAGAACATTTTTGATGGGAGACCAAAGATAAATCTGGTGTCTACTGGTGATAGTTTTCATGTATGGATGTCTGTTACATACGGGGTTGAGGGCTTAAAATATGCATGCACTTTTAATTCAACTTCCTTACTCCCAAATGATCTTTTAAGTTCTATTTAAAAGAAAACAGAGCAAGCCAGTTCATTTATTTCAGCCATCTATGCTCCCTATCCTAGTCTTTGCATGATATTCTTTGCTTCTAAGGATTACCATTTAGAGAATTGATGTAGTAGATAATTTCAGTCTTTAACATTGTTATTGAAAACTATCTGATACAACCTCTGTGTAAGTTAATAAAGGTAATAAGTTATTCAGTGTACATGCTTCCTGAATTTAGAATCATGGGTACCGTATAAATGACCTTTATAACCGAAAGGTATTTTTAAAGAGTTAAAAATCTGAGAGCCATATCATAAAATCAGTAGAGGAAAACTCAAAAATGTCCCAGAAGTTCCACATGCTTCTTTTTTTCATTAGTCCTTCCTAAACAGGTTTTTTTTTGCTAGAGACCTTTTATTATTTGCCATACTCATTGAAGATTATTAAAGCTCCCTTCTGCACAATCCAGTTAACCAGCTAGATCAGGGGTGTCAAACTCGCAACGTCACGTGACTTGTCGTGACGTATCATAACTTTTTTCCAATTGATGGCAGTGGGGTGGGCGCGGTTTCGGCATGACGCATCCACCCTGTGGGCCGGCAGTGTGACACCCCCGGAGCTAGATTAAAGAATCATGAGACTTGCCTCTATGTGTGCATTTCACTTTTATTGAATTTAGGTTCAACTGATGGCAGATTACATTTCACCTTGAAACAGAAGTACTTGTCTTGGCTCGCTCCAGGTAAGGTAAAAGTGAAGCCTGCCAGGAAAATCCTACTGTCCTGCATTGGAAATTGCACTTGGTAAAGGACATTTTCTACAGCTGTTAGCATCAGGAACAGAAGCATGCAGTTCTCAAATATAGGAATAGTTCTATAACTTCAAAGAATGGTGGTAGAATTTTCACTAAGGTGACAAATTTCTTAGCCATTGTGGCCATAAGATTTCACAAACTGATGATACTAGGTTTTCAAATTGAAAAAAAAAAGATTAAATAGTTCTGACATTTAGCTCTTAGCATGCAGTTGCAATAATTTCTATTTCATCCTGAGATTCATAGAAGTTATAGATTTTCTATCTTAGTGTTTATGCCAAAATATATTTTTTTTTGCAGAACTGGTAATCTTTTTTGATGTTTTTGCAATTCTGCAGACAGAAATCTTTTATCTAAGGAAAGGTGTTAACACTGTAATATCTAAAGACTCTTCTTTGGCTCCAGTTCTGTGTAGATGCTTTTATTTTAACTAGAGGCAGTGATCCAATTATTGCAGTTTTTATTTATGCTTTATGTTGAGTTAGATTTGGATCATTACCTGTAACACGAGAAATATGCAGAATCGATGTGCAATGAAACACAGATAGTTCTTGCTTTAGTGACTGCTTGGTATAGCAACCTTTCACAATTATGAAGGTCAGGAAAAAGTTACTTTGCCACCAATCATGCTGGTGACCTTCAGAGACTTGTAAAGCTGAGGAAGGCAGAAGTAAAGTTGTAAGCAGACTTGGGTTTCACTTAATGATTGCATTGCTTAACAATTGAATTGCCAGTCGTAACTGTGGTCACAAAATGAGGACCATCTATAATAACTGTTTGGACTTGAATGCTCTGAGGTCTTAAACAGAGATAAAACTGTGTTGCAGATTTCTCTTAACCAGGTTATCAGTTTGTAACTTCATATGTTTAAGAAAATGCCTATGACATTTTAGGCATAATTTTGATCCACCCTTGCAATTCATATCATTGCCTCTGCCTGGAAGCTACCTTGGTGGCAATAATATGAAGGGCAGCTCTTGAGTACATAATTAAAACTATATTTTTAACCAAATATCATCTAAGCAAGCAGAAAGATACTAAACTGTAGGTGAAGCTGTTTTGATGTCTCCACAACACGGGCATTTAGTTTTCAATATAGGTAATCCTTGATTTATAGTAGCTCATTTAATGACTGTTCAACGTTACAACAGCACTGAAAAGGTGACTTATGACCGTTTTTCACATGACCATTGCAGTAATCCCCATGGTCACATGATCAAAATTTGGATGCTTGGCATCTGACTCATATTTATTATGGTTGCAGTGTCCCAGGTCACGTGATCACCTTTTGCAACCTTCTGACAAGCAAAGTTAATGGGGAAGCCAATGGCATTGAAAAAAGTGACTTGTGATCATTTTCACACTTAACGACTGTCGCAGCATCTCTGTGGTCATGTGATCAAAATGCAGATGCTTGCTAACTGGCATGTATTTACAATGGTTGAGGTGTCCTGGGGTCATGTGACCACCTTTTGAGACTTCTGACAAGCAAAGTCAACGGGGAAGCCATATTCACTTAACCAAGTTACTAACTTAACAATTGCATTGATTCACTTAACAATTATGGCAAGAAAGGTCTAAAATGGAAGAAAACTCACTTAACGACTGTCTTGCTTAGGAACAAATTTTTGGCTCAATTGTGGTTGTAAGTCAAGGATTGTCTGTATATGTATCTGGCCCAAATCTTATAATAGATAATTATGTGTAGGTTGTATTATCCTACTTTGTCCTACTAACCTTATGGAACTTGAAAATTTTTGCATTAAGATTTGTCTAATGCAGTCAGATTACCAAAAAATTATGTGTATTGGTGCAAAAGTGTCAGTCTGAACACTTAGTTTAAGAGCTGAACCCTGGAAGGCGTGGTGGTACCACATTTTTTTAAAAAAATAAATATATTTGTTAGAAAAGAGGTGTTTATTTTGTTTAAATAGTTAAAACATCTTCAACTGTGATCATAATGTAAATAAAAGCTTGGAAAATATAATTGCATGCCTTTGGATTTGTAAGAACTGCTCTTATGCAACAATGTTTTTGAACCTCAGCAGGCATAGACTTGTTGGTAAGTTTGCTTCCCCTCTATAATAATTTTGAAATTAAACCTGTTTTTGTTTATACATATTGGCTCTTTTTTGCTTCTGCTGTAGAAGACTGTATGGAAAAGAAAATCTAGAAAAGTCCCTCTTAGTTTAGTTCTATTTTTCTCTTTATCAAACTGTCACACTCCCTTTAGCTCGTTTTGTCTCAGTTTAAACTGTATTATGTCACGATAGGCTATGATAATTTACAGCAGTATTTCTTAAACATGTTCCTCTCAGAACCCTTTTCAATCTTTAAAAATTATAGAGGACCCTAAAAGAGCTTCTGTTTGTAAGGGTTATATTTATCAACATTGACCGTATTACAAATTAAAATGGATGCATTCATAGAATATTGAATTATGTACAAATAATAATATTACCCTGTTAGATGTTAACATACATGAAACATTGTAATGAAAATGCCCTATATTTTTAACAAATAAAAATGAGAAGAGTGACATTGTTTTAAATTTTTGCAAATACCTTTTATACCTAGGTATTAAAGGTATTGTGAGATGTTGGGGAGTCTTGAGAGGGTCTTGGGGGATCTCCAGGGTCCTAGGACCATACTTTAGGAAATACTGCTTTTCAGACCCCCTGGGTCCTTATTTCAGACCCCCTGGGTCCTTATTTCAGACCCCCTGGGTCTCCTCAGGGTGCCGTCAACCAGACAGTGCCGGTTGGCGACCCCCAGGGGGAGAGCCTTCTCTGTTGGAGCTCCCACCCTCTGGAACGAGCTGCCCCCAGAGATCCGGGTGATTCCGGATCTCCCCTCCTTCCGCCGCGCCCTCAAGACATGGCTGTTTCAGCTGGCAGGACTGGCCTAGGGATATTTTAAAGTGGATTTTAATCAACTTTTAAAATAAGAAAAAGGCCTATTTAAATATATCTTTTAATTTATTTTAAATTTTATATATTTGTACCAATTGTTCTGTTTTTTAACTGGCTGTAAGCCGCCCTGAGTCCACCAGGAGAAGGGCGGGATATAAATACAATAAACTTCAACTTCAACTTCAACTTATTTTACTGACCTCTGAAGGATGAAGGCTGAGTCAACCTGAGTCAGGATCGAACTTATGGCGGTGGACAGAGTTTTTGTGGGCAACACTGCACTTTAACCACTGTGTCACCAGGGCTCATTCCAAAGTCTAATAAAAGTCTAATATTGTGATGGCAGTGTGGAAGACCATTGTTATTTCAAGGAGTCATTAAGGATGCTTTCTATCGCCTCATCTTACCTGTGCTTGGTGCAAGTATATGCTTTGCTGAGCATCAGGGCAGTGATCAGGTGCCCAGGCAAATGGTTCTTTAGTATCCAGAAACAATAAGCACACCAGTAAACAAAGATATTCTAAGTTTTATGGTTAACTGAAGCAAACAGATTTAAAAGCATACCACAGTGATGGCGAACCTTTTAGAGACTGAGTGCCCAAACTGCAACCCCAAACCCACTTATGCATTGTCGGGTGCCAGGTGGGTGTGGCCCATTGGCTGGGTGTGGCCCATTGGGTGAGCATGGCCAATTGGGTGGGCGTGGCCCATTGGGTGGCCATGGCTGTGGTGGTAACGGCAGACTGGGTGGGACTAAAAAGTTCAATCAATCAATTCCAACTTTGCAAGATCTTTTTTTTCCCCGCGAGAAGTTGAAATTGACTCATTGATTGAACCTTTTTTTTTTTTTGCACACAGCGGTGGAGGCCTAAAGCGAAAAGATTTTATAAAACCCAGCTGAAGGCCTAGGACTGGGGTGACGGCGAGCGTGCCCACAGAGAGGGCTCTGAGTGCTGCCTCTGGCACCCGTGCCATAGGTTCGCCACCACTGGCATACCATAAAAAGCATACATAAAAAGCAAGATGATAGCCAAACCTCTTTTAAGCTTCTAGGAGCTCTTTAATAATGACAACAGAGATACACAAAAAGGGCAGCCCATTTCCACAATACCCAGTGCTAGCCTCTGTGCAGAAACTCCCCACAAACGACAACAACCCCGAGGTTTCTATGAAAGCCTGGCACCATGACTTCATGGCTCTGCTATGATCATGAGATTGCAAGACCTGATCTTGACTAGGTGGCACATGATTCTGGGATGGGAACTGACAGTATGAAATTTTTACAGGTTTGCAGCTGTGTAAACATCCATGCCCCCCCCCCCGTCTCCTTTATTCAGCAAAGAAGAATGTAAAGCAGATTAGCTCTGAATGAGCTCTAAACTTCTAGATTTTTCTTAATATTAAAATAACAATGGTCTTCCACATTGCCACCACAGTATCTATCTTTTTATTAGGCCTTTGAATGAGCCGTGGTGGCACAGAGATTAGAACGCAGTATTGCAGGCTACCTCTGCCCAGAGCCTGGAATTTGATCCTGCCAGCTCAAGGGTGACTCAGCTTTCCTTCTTTCTGAAGTCAGTAAAATGAGGACCGAGATTGTTGGCCGCGTTATGCTGATGTTGTGACACCCCCCAGAGAGTGCTGTAAAGCTCTATGGAGTGCTTTATAAGTCTAGATCAGGTGTAGGCAACCTTGGCTCTTTTATGACTCGTGGACTTCAACTCCCAGAATTCCTGAGCCAGCATAGCTGGCTCAGGAATTCTGGGAGTTGAAGTCCACGAGTCATAAAAGAGCCAAGGTTGCCTACCCCTGGTCTAGATGCTACTGCTATTGCTTTGTGGAAGTAAAGATGACACTGAAGCTGGAACTTGGGTTTGTAAGAAGCAGCTTCTGATTTCATAGTCTGTTGGGATAGGAAATCTGGCTGACACCAAGTAAGAGTTATGTGTGCTATTTGATTCCCAGAAGCCACACACTGCCTACCCCAACAGAAACTGTATTGGTTACAGTCCATTGTAGTCCATAGATTATCATGAAAGCATGAATATATTGCTCTACATAGTACTCTTTAAGCTGCCCTAAAAAAAATGTGTTTGCTACACAGACAGACAGACAGTGCTGCTGGAAACAGACTATCTGTACACCCCCCTTCCTTTTTTATTGGAAAAAGGTACAAGAAGAAACAAGCTGGATGTTAAGATAAATGGTTTTTTTTTTTACTATATTTGAACAGTGTAGAAATATGCTTTCTTCTTCTACTTTTTTTTTTAAAAATTCTTGCATTATAGCATTTCACCCAATAGAGGTCACTGGAGGAAATGCTTAGGAAGTTCCTTGTTTTCTGTTTTACTTTTCAGCTTGTGCAATTGCTCCAATAAAAAAAAATCCACATTTTTCTTTCTTCGTAGTACCTACTTGCATTTGACAATATAAACATGGTATTTAGAGGGGCCAATATAAAATTATTCTGCCCGTTTGAGTTAAGTATGAAAAATGAACTTGTTATAACAGAAGCTTGCTGATTTGGTTCCAGACCGAGGATGTATATTCTACAACTTAATAATTATTTCTTCCAGGCTTTGTTGATTATATTCCTGCTTGACTGTGGATTGTCAACTTCTCTTTGTGGTTTGGTTGTTTTAAATTCTGCTCGAAGGGATAGAATGCAGAAGTTTGCTATAAACACAGCTCGTAGCTGAATTAGTCCTCCATAAGTTTACATGTAATTTCTAAAGGAGGTCTGACGTGCACTGTGACATTATTCTCACAGACAATAATATTTAGATTTTCTCCTCTCTGGTTAGCATTGATTTTGTATGAGATATAAGAATGGGACCCTGGAAAAAGCACATTACTTTTAGAAAGAGGTATAGCATATTTGTTGCTTTGCCTAAGATTAAGTACATTTCTGATTTTTTTTTGCATGAATACTGCAGCACAAACGAATATAGATAAAGATAGATAAATATGAAGGGAATATTCTTGTTTCCCCTCCTTTTGTAAGATGGGAAAGAATTGCATAATTTAGCTAGTATTTATATGACTGTAAGTAGGAAGCCCTTGCATCACATCCTGCTTTAAGGATGCGGCAGAGCTGGTTGGTGTCTCTTTGACTTCACTACACAAAGAAGACGAATAGTTCAATATAAGAAATATCCCACTTTGCCCCTTGCTTGGCTGTCTACTTTGTGCTGAAATGACCAAGCTATTGGTCTTCAGCTGGCTTCATCATTTCAACCACCAGAATTCCCAACCCCTTCCCAATTTTGGGAAGTTTATTATTTATTTATTACATTGATGTAGATTGCCATTTCATGCAGGCAACTTTGGATGATGCTTTGTGTTGAAGTCCACACACCTTAAAGTTGCCAAGGTTGAGAAACAATGGATTAAATACTGCCTCAGCCATGTACCAGACATTCAGACACTTTCTGATGAGCTTAGAGTACTTGAATGACCACTCCTGATATTCCAATGGAGGCAGTTTTATATTACAAGCACCACATTTGAGATGAGGCACATACATGGAGTCCTCAACGTACGACTGTAATTGAGCCCGAAATTATAGTCATAAATGATGCCAGTTGTTAGGAGGGGTAACCATGTGACTGCCTAATTTTACAATTTTTTTGGGGGGGGGGTAGTTAAGCGAATATGGCAATCGTTAAGTGAATTTATTGTCCTCAATGGACATTTTTCTTAGAAACCAAAAGTAAATTCCAATCTCCAGAAAAATAATATGGTAAATCACAGTCACATGACTGCAGGATGTTGGAAACGACCATAAATGAAGGCCAGTTGCTGAGTTGCTGACAATGTTTATGTTTATGTTTATTTAGATTTGTATACCGCCCTATCTCCCTTACGGGACTCAGGGCGGTGAACAGGCGATAATAAAAATCACAATAAATATCTATTCTAAAATCAAATTAAATAAATAAAGGCCTGCTCTAAAATACCCCATATAAAAACCTATACTAAAACCTAATTAAGACTACGCCAGGCCGGCCGCA